>NC_083887.1:17112874-17412874 GCF_032452875.1 Bos javanicus
CTGAGGCCAGTCATTTACCTCTCTAAACACAGTGTGAGTTGGAGGATAATTGTGATAATGTGTATTAAAGTGTTTGGTAAAATTTAAAGTCCTGTCCCAATGTTAAGGACTACAGCCGAATTATTTTGCTGCCTCCTGGACTGTATAAAAATATGGCTTCGCAAACATTGAGAAATCCTTATGAGGAAACAAAACTGCAGCATCCTCTCATCTGTCATTCCCCAATGTCATGAACTGTACTTAGTGTTTATGCCCACCCTTCCCCATCGGAGACAAAGAAATCACTCTTACGGCTGTTGTTTTCCCAAGTAACAGCCTTATCATTTGTATTGCTTTGAGGAAGGCTGTGTTGGAATCACTCATCCCAAACCCCTGTTTTTCATCAATCACTTTTTGGCTGCAGAACCCTATGGAGGAGACAATATCCAAATTGCTTTCAATCCAATAATTCACCCCAGACAACAATAAAAAACAATGACAGCAAATTTAAACCCAAGCACTTGGTGTTAAGTGACCCATGCACTGGAAGGTGAGCAACCATTTGCTGGGATCCTTGTACCGCCTTACTACTACTACTACGTCGCTTCAGTCGTGTCCGACTCCACTCGACCCCACAGACGGCAGCCCACCAGGCTCCGCCGTCCCCGGGATTCTCCAGGCAAGAACACCGGAGTGGGTTGCCATTTCCTTCTCCATGTACTGCCTTAGATCTGTTTGTTTCAGAGGCTAGGCAATGGACTATGGTTGTCATCTTTGAGAGTTTTTTCTTTTCTTGGAAGTGATATAACTACTTTCTCTGTGTAGGCTTGAGACTGTGATTCTCTTTTTGTTTGAGCTGGGTTGGCAGGGACTCAAACTTTGTTATCTTTTTCTTCTCCTGTGGCCTGAGTGTTGAGGCCAGTCAAGGCCAGAGGCATATTTTAAAATGAGGTCTAGGGCAGTCTGCCTCCTTTTGGTCAGAGCCCAGATTAGTCTGGGCAGGAGAGGCCATTCTCCTGCCCAGACTTACATCCTGGTGAGGAGCTGATATTGATACATTTTCTTCTGACTAGTGGTCCTAATATGGACTGGAAGAGGGTCCCACAGAACCATGTGATTCCTGATTTTCTGGGCATCCCCTTTCCTGTCAATGAACAGTGCACAGGAATGCTGTATTATGCAACAGTGATTGAGTGTGCATTTGTATTGATTGGAGAAAGGCGATAAACAAGAATGGCCCCATTAAATTCCACCCTCAATAGTTGATGGATTGAGAGAGAGCTGTGGGAGAGATGGGTTTGACTTCAACTTCTCAATACCAAAGTTACTTCAGAAACAATTTGTGGGTAAATAATACAAGTCTCCAAAATTAGTGTGCTTACTAAAAGGCAACTACACCCAAAGGAAGCATTTCTGTTTGAATTTAATTGATTTAAAATTAGCGTTCTCTTTCTCTTGATGGCTCCATTCTTGTTTACTGGGAAAACATTTGTAGCAAAACACATACTGCCTGTGTACCTGAGAATTGATATTCTCACTGGCAAATACTCTCCACCATGGAGCCTGGATACATATTTGCCTCAGAGACCTGAACCACTCTGAAGGAACTGTTCAAGTCTCCCAAGGAAACACTGTCGTTGCTTGACAAGAATGATGCTGATGTTTAAAATCACCTTTCAGATCATTCCTAAGGATGTTCCTTGCCCTCTCAAGCTACTGAACTTGTGGACAATGGCAGAAAATATTCTGTTAGGAAAATGTTACTGTTAAGCTGTATTGTTGGTTCTCCCCCTTCTTTTCCAGATTGTTGGGAACATGGAAACTAAAGGAATACATGATAATTGGTTGTCTAGTAAGGACTGTTTACTAGAAACAAATTTTTGTTTTCATAAACCCTCTGTTGCTTCTTCATCTGAAAGAAGGAGAATATTCTTTAGGGAATTCATAGCATGCAAAGAATTCTAAGAAATGGGTGATGGATGTACATGAACATTTTAGATAAAGGTTGTAATTTACCTTTAGTTCTTATTCTTCTAACAGTTTAAACACAAACGTGTGTATGTGTGTGTTTCCTTTTTACAAATGTGATGCTTGTTAATTGTGGAAAATAAGAGTAAATAGAAGAAAATAAATGTCAGTCTTAATCTTACTATCCAGAGGTAATTTTTTAATGTTTCCTATACCTATAACCTGCAGTGTAATATGTTAATAAAAAAGGATGCCATATATATTCTTATTCATAATTTATATTCTTTTATCATTTACATAGTTTTAATTTACTTTCATTCTATTAAATGTATTTCCATGTTCCATGCTTTACATTATTATATTAATAGCTTTGTAAAATTTTATCATGTGGTATGTTGTTCCCTAGAGGAAGAAGTGGCAACCCCTCCAGTGTTCTTGCCTGGAGGATTCCATGGACAGAAGAACCTGGTCGGCTACAATCCATAGAGTCACAAAGTCAGACACTACTAACCATGCATGCATGTTGTTGTTCAGTTGCTAAGTTGTGTCTAACTCTTCGTGACCCCATGGACTGTAGTCCACCAGGCTCCTCTGTCCACGGGTTTCTCCAGGCAAGAATATTGAAGTGGATTGCCATTTCCTCTTACAGGGGATCTTTCTGACCCAGGGTTGAACCTGCGTCTCCTGTAGTGGCAGATGGAATCTTTACCACTGAACAACCAGGAAAACCTCATCGTGTGCTATACCATTCCCCTGTTGTTAAATATTTAGAGTACTTTCCAATTTTTCCAAATTCTAATGTTTTGGTAAATATCCCGGAAGCTGAGCTTTGGTGTTTCTTTAAGATACATGGCCAGAAATGGAATGTCTGAATCGATATGCAGAATTTTTAGACTTTTGCTATGTGTTAAATTTCCATCCATAAGTTTTGGGCCAGTTTTATTTTATCACCAGAAATCTAAGAGAGTGACTATTTCTTCAAATCTTTGCCAGCATTAGGCATTTAAAAATATCTTTTCAACCCTATGGAAAATATTTAGACCACTCAAAACTGATGCAACAGTAAGAGGAACACTAACAGAAGCATAGTTGATGTCTGTTACGGACTGAATTGTGGCTACCCACCTGCCGCAGTTTCATACTTTGAAGCTCTAAACCACCGTGTGACCATGTTTGGAGATAGACTTTTAAGGAGGTAATTAAGGTTAAATGAGGTCATAAGGGTGGGGCCCTAGTCAGATAGGATGAGTGTTCTTTTAAGAAGGGTAAGGAGACACCAGAGAGTGCTCTATACACACAGAGAAAAGGTCATGTAAGGACATAGTGAGAAGGTGGCCTCACCAGATACCAACTTTGTGATGCTGCAGGAAAGAAAGTGGGATGTGAGAGGATGGACATATACCGGGTCACATCTGAGCCCCTGGGATGGTCGCCAAGTGTGGATTCTTGGCTTTGCCCAGGAAAGAATTCAAGAGTGAGCCACAGTAAAGTGAAAGAAAGTTTATTCAGGGAGGAAACATACTCCATAGACAGAGTTTGGGCCGTCTCAGAAGGCAAGAGAGGCAGGAGAGGCAGGAGAGGTCCCAGGGTTATGGGGTTGTCAGTTTTTATAGGGGTGGGTAATTTCATAGGCTAATGAGTAGGAGGAGTAGCCCAGTACTTTGGGGAAGGCGTGGGGATTTCCAGGAATTGGGCCACCATCCACTTTTTGACCTTTTGTGGTGATCCTTGGAACCATCATGGTACCTGGGGAGTATCATTTAGCCTGTTGATGTGTTACAATGAGCGTATATTGAGGCTGAAGGTCAAGTGGAAGGTTAGTCCATTACCTTGGATCTGCTATTGCTAAGTTGCTTCAGTCATGTCTGACTCTGTGCGACCCCATAGATGGCAGCCCACCAGGATCCCCCGTCCCTGGGATTCTCCAGGCAAGAATACTGGAGTGGGTTGCCATTTCCTTTTCCAGTGCATGAAAGTTAAAAGTCAAAGTGAAGTCACTCAGTCGTGTCCGACTCTTAGCGACCTCATGGACTGCAGCCTACCAGGCTCCTCCGTCCATGGGGTTTTCCAGGCGAGAGGACTGGAGTGGGGTGCCATTGCCTTCTCCGACCTTGGATCTAGTTGGTTCTAATCAGTTTACGTCGTGTTTCTTAAACTACCCAGCCTGAAAATCTTGTTGTGGCAGCCTGAGTTGACTTATACAGTATCCTTGTAGATTGTTGGCAAAGCTCAGGCATTTGGCATGGCCAGAGGCCACTAAGAGATATTTAAAAAGCACAGAAACAACACAGTGGAACAAACGCTGACATGAGAACACTGAGATAATGTAATTGGAAGTGGAACTCTGAGCTAGTGACACTACTGTTAAGGTGGTTACAGAAAGGAGTGCCTCCTACCCCAGTCTGAAAACCATTTTTTGGTACCTCATTTTGCAGGCGTATCTTGGAGATATTGTGGGTTTGGACCACAGCAACTTAGAGAATATCGCAATAAAGTGAGTCACACAGCTTTTTTGATTTCCCAGTGCATGTAAAAATTATGTTTACACTATACCATAGTCTGTTGTTTGTGCAATACATTATCTAAAAAAAATGTACATCAGTTCAGTTCAGTTGCTCAGTCATGTCCGACTCTTTTCGACCCCATGAATCGCAACACGCCAGGCCTCCCTGTCCATCACCAACTCCCGGAGTTCACTCAGACTCACGTCCATCGAGTCAGTGATGCCATCCAGCCATCTCATCCTCTGTCATCCCCTTCTCCTCCTGCCCCCAATCCCTCCCTGCATCAGGGTCTTTTCCAATGAGTCAACTCTTTGCATGAGGTGGCCAAAGTATTGGAGTTTCAGCTTTAGCATCATTCCTTCCAAAGAAATCCCAGGGCTGATCTCCTTCAGAATGGACTGGTTGGATCTCCTTGCTGTCCAAGGGACTCTCAAGAGTCTTCTCCAACACCACAGTTCAAAAGCATTAATTCTTTGGCGCTCAGCCTTCTTCACAGTCCAACTCTCACATCCATACATGACCACAGGAAAAACCATAGCCTTGACTAGACGGACCTTTGTTGGCAAAGTAATGTCTCTGCTTTTGAATATGCTATCTAGGTTGGTCATAACTTTCCTTCCAAGGAGTAAGCATCTTTTAATTAGCATTATCTAAAAAAAAAAGTACATACCTTAATTAAAAATACTTTTATTGCTAAAAAAAATGTCAAATCAGTAGTACCATTAAACATTATTGATCATGGATCACCATAACAAATATAAAAGGAATGAAAAAATTTGAATTATTGCAAAGTCACCAAAATGTGACACAAAGACACAAAGTAAACAAATACTGTTGGAAAACTAGCGCTGACTGACTTGTTCAACACAAGCTTGCTACGAACCTTCAATTTGTAAAAAGCTTAGTATCTGCAAAGCAAAATAAAGCAAAATGCAATAAAACAAGGTATGCCCATATTTATTTATTTTTTAAATAGAATTGAAAGGGCTCCTGCCTGTAGTGCAGCAGAGTTGAGAGCTTTTCCTTTTATTTCTTCCTGTTATTCTGGCTACCCTTGCCTAAGAAAAATCTCTATATAACCTAATATAACATCCAAATTTTACTGATATAAGTCCCCTGTATGTCAAACATGCATAAACTGGTTGGTGTTTTAGACACATATTTCATAGAAGAACTGATTGTAACCCACTCCACGACCTCATTTTCCTCAACTGTAATTTAAGGAGGTTGGGAAATATCAGTGAGTTTTAAATTTGTGCTTTGCTTAATACCTAAATGCTTGATTCTCCCCTGGGGCAGTATCAGTTGGACTGTGGGACTGGGGTTGGTTGTGGTATAAATGTAGCTGAGATCTGGTACCCTCTCCTTCCTTGCTTTAAAAGAACAGCTCTGCTGTTTATTTGTTACGTATGATTTTATTTGGAGAAAAGGTCTGTTATGGACAGGCTTCCCTGGTGGCTTATATGGTAAAGAATGCAATGCAGGAGACAGAGGTTTGCTCCCTAGGTTAGGAAGATCCCCTGGAGAAGGGAATGGTTACCCACTCCAGTATTCTTGCCTGGAGAAGTTCATGGACAGGGAAGCCTGGTGGGCTACAGTCCATAGGGTCACAAAGAGTCAGACACAAATGAATGACTAACACTTTTTTCACTTTTATGTTATGGACTGAACATTGGTTTCTCCCTAAAATTCGTATGTCGAAATCCTCACTTCCAAAATGATGGTTTTTGGAGGTGGGACCTTTGGGAGGTACATAGGTAATGAAAATAAAGCGCTCATGAATGAGATTATTTGTACCTTTAAAAAGGGGACCCCAGAGAGCTCTCCTGCTCTTTTCTACCATGTGAGGATACAGTGAAAAGATTGGCATCTGCAGCCCCAAACTTGACCGTGCTGATGCCCTTATCTTGGACTTCCGGTCTCTAGAACTGTGAGAAATCAGTGTCTGTTGTTTACAAGTCACTCAGTCTGTGGTACTTTGTTATAACAGCTTGCAATAATTAAGTTCTTTCATCTTAAAGGACTTAAAAATCTTAGGACAAGCTGATATTAAGTTTCCTTCCAATTGTAATTCTGTGATCTCTAAAATTTATTACTTGTGTAAGACTTTGCATAGTTTATAACACTCTTAAACATACATATTCTTTTTTTTTTTTTTTTTATTTTTTTTTTAATTTTTATTTTTAAACTTTACATAATTGTATTAGTTTTGCCAAATATCAAAATGAATCCGCCACAGGTATACATGTATTCCCCATCCTGAACCCTCCTCCCTCCTCCCTCCCCATATCATCCCTCTGGGTCGTCCCAGTGCTCTAGCCCCAAGCATCCAGTATTCTTATCTAGTCTATTCACTATCTATTCACTCCTTGAAGTAGTGTGGAGGTATACCATCACTCTGATTTCATATACTTGGTTATATTAAGTGACTTCTCTAGGTCTTACAACTAGATAGAACTAGAATTTAAACTCAGATCTTCTGACTCTGAACTTCATCATTTCCCCACTACTCCTGTGAGAAGGAGCTATGAGTTACGTTCTTAGAAGCTATAAGGAAAATAAGGAATAGAATAATCCTAATATTTAAAAGTCCAATTAAAAAGTACAGTAAAGTACATGTGTTTTTATTTTTCAAAATACGATTCTTTAAGATTGTTTTTCCATTTATTCATCATTGTTTTTAATCTTAGTAAGAGGTATGTCTTTTTGGACATGGGGTCTACAGTGGTCATGACTGTGAATCTAGTGAGTTTGAATAGAAGGCCATCATTTTAAGAACTGCAGATGTGGACTTGGGCAGACATGAATTGGGAGTCGGGGACTGATGTATGTGTACTGCCAGATATAAAGCAGATAGTGGGAACTACTGTTCAGCACAAGGAGCTTAGCTTGGTGCTCTGTGGTGACCTAGTTGGATGGGATGGGGGGCGGTGGGAGGGAGGGGATATATGAATACTTACAACTGATTCACTTTGTTGTATAGCAAAAACTAATACAACATTGTAAAGCAACTCTATCTCCAATAAAAATGAAAAAATAAAGAATTCTATTAATCAGCAAACTCTAATTACAAATAAGGATTCCAAGGGAAAAGATTTCCTGAGTTTTGACTTTGCAAACTTAACATTTAGGAACTGGCAAACATTATCTCTTCCCAAAATGCTTAAGACCTCTCTTTTCCAGTCTTCATATCTTCTTCATATCCAGTAACAAATTATGCTTTCCTCCCTTCAGTTCCATCAGCTTTTATTTCATGAAATATAAATTTTGCATATTGTCAAAGGATCTACTTTATTATACTCACTTAAGCAGACTGTTTTCCAATTTCTACCTACACCCACATGAATTGACTAGAACCTTCATTGTCCTTCACCAGAGTCCTTCAATTTGGATGTCAGTCTGTTTACTGCTCAAAAACGGCAATCTTTGAGCTAAATCCTTCTTAGCTGACAGTGACTCTTCTGTGCTGCTTACCTATTTTTGGAATAAGATTGTTGTACTTCAGGGCCCCTCATAACACTCTGCTGCAGGAAAGACTGCTGTTCTTTCATTTACTTTCTGTAGAGCCATAAGAAGGCCCATTGAACACAGAGTAGTCCCTGTCTCTGACTGTGCCCCTTTCTGTCCTCATCTCTGCCTTTCTGTCTCTTTTGCTCTTTCTCTCACCTCTTCAACACTTGCATTCCCAATCCTGGCTGCAGGGAGCTTGAAGAAGAAACCAGAATTCAGCTCTGATTTGTCATTTCTCTGGAACATTTGGTAGGCAGCATGGTATGTGTCCCAAAGATGGATGTACATTTTCCCTCTCCTGAATTTGGAATAATCAAAGGAGGCATTCCTCCATTCAGTGAGAGAGCAAAAGCCTGGAGCCAAATATATCTTCTGATTTTTGTGGATGCACAAACCCGCAAAAGCTTAATGGAAAGGAACTTGGAAGGAGAGGAAGATGGTCAAATTGCTTTAGGCGCCCTGCTTGATGACTTTTAGGTACTGGATACATGTGTCAATTTGTGTGAGTGATTTAATGGTTTCCCTTTATGACACTGTTAATCATCATAATTATAGTAACTTACCTCTGTGTAGTGCTTTACAGTTTTCAAAGCATTTTTATATCCATTATCTAATCAGGTCTCACAACAAACTGGGGAACATACACTTGCCAAAAGAATGGTCTTTTTGCTGGGAAAGTCATTGTTCTTGAGCATGCATCTTCAAGAAGGGATGCATGAAGAATGTTGGGGGAGAAAGGAAATACGGGGCCAGGGAAAGTCAGCTGAATCCAGAGGGACTGGGCAGATTATCACCCTGTCCCTGGGAGTAACAAACCTTAAATCAATATAATAAAGCATTACTTTAGTCTCATTGAATCACTTTGCTGAACAAAGGGTTACATCCTACACACCAGCCTTGAATTTGCACATTTCTGACCCAATGAGTGTCAGTGGGAGCTTCCTTGTCTCACCCACTGATATCAATCTTCACCTAGTTCTTGTTATTAAATACATGATTTCCTTAGCAATTGCTTCAGCTCTAGAAAACTTTAACTCTCCAAAAACTTACAGCTTAGTTCCTCCAGATGAGGCTGATGGTGATTGGAACAACTCCCATGTTTTTCTTTCTTGTAGGCAGCTGTAATGTAGTCCCAAACTCTATGTAACCTATAGTTATAAGCAATGGAACACTGAAACTCTCCTAATTCCTCTCTCTCCTATGTGAACATCTCCTGCTTCTCCAACCCTGTAACATAGACAGGTAACTACTAGCAGTTCTTACAGATGAGAAAACTGTGTTAGGAAGTTACATCATCAGTTCACATATAGTTTGGTGGAGCCAGGAGTAGCTCCCAAGTCAGTTATTGTTCCACTGTATAGTAGAATACTATACAGTGCCCCTTCCTCCCTTTATCCTTTTCAAAAGCTTCCAGAAACAGGCAAAAATGCCAATTTTTTTTCCAAAAAAATTGCTTATTAGTTAGCCATTTTATAAAACCACTTCAGCTTGAAGGCCCTTAAAGAGTCAAAGTGAGAACATGTTTATCATTAGATTTTCTTTCCAGTCCATCATCCTCTTCTCTAGGAACTGTCTTCCCAGGGTGAATCCTAACAGCCATGATTATGGTGCATGACCTTTCCCTTTTTTCGTGGCTGCTTGGGAAACAGGTTAACCTAAGCAGGATAGAGCAAATTGTCTTTCCTTGAAATTTAGAATTGGAATGAATGATGCTAGTTATGCATTTTATAGGTCATTGGAATTGAGAACAATTAATCTCTGAGACTGTGGCCCCCAGCTGTATATACAGGAAGCAGAAGTTAGAAAAGAAAGAAATAGGGGGTGAGAAGCCACATGACCCTGGAGGAATAGAGGTAGGCAGGCAGCAGAGACTCTTTTCTTAACTGCTTTTTAGTTCCTGGCTCCAGGCATACAAGCGGCCAGCCCCCATTGTAATTGCTGACTTTGGAGAGTATGAGGCACTGCAGGAGTCTTTTAATTCTTGTTTTTGCTTGAGTTATGTTGAAGAGGATTTGTAAAACTTGTCATCCAAAGAGCTTTAACTTGGGTCTTCTGAAAACTACTTTCTGGAATTTTTCACTCGAGGAATTTTTGTCACTGGTCAGGTATAGAAAATATTCTGCCCCCAGCCATTACCATGGCTTGCACACCCCAAGCCGCACACATCCCCAAGTGTACATGTGTCCCTGTATACACATCCTGTGGCCTCTGCCGAGCTGTGTGATAGGCATTCCTTAGCTCTGCTGCTGCTGCTGCTAAGTCACTTCAGTCGTGTCCGACTCTGTACAACCCCATAGACGGCAGCCCATCAGGCTCCAGGGATTCTCCGGGCAAGAACACTGGAGTGGGTTGCCATTTCCTTCTCCAATGCATGAAAGTGAAAAGTGAAAGTGAAGTCACTCAGTTGTATCCGACCCTCAGCGACGCCATGGCCTGCAGCCTTCCAGGCTCCTCCGTCCATGGGATTTTCCAGGCAAGAGTACTGGAGTGGGGTGCCATTGCCTTCTCCACAGCTCTGCTGACCTCACCTTTCTCTTCATCCTGAAGCTCCTAGTGAAGAGGGCGGCCTCCAGCTGATACTTAATTTCTCCTCTGTGACCCCTCCCATCATTCCCTTTGCCGCTGCATGCCCATATCCTTCTTCGTTTCAGACGCCCTGTCACTCATTGTTTGCTAATGACTAGTTGGCAGGCATAGAGAAGAGAAGTGGCAGCCAGCCTGGCCTTCAGACTGGAAAGAAGCATGTTTTTCTAGAGAATGAAATTTGGTAAGAAGCACGTTCCAGCATTGAATATTTCTCTTTCAAAGTCCTGCTGGGCTCCTTCTGTCTCCTACAGTCTGTGCTTTCCTTGTCACTTCCTCCCATCTTCTTCCCAGATGGAGACTGGCAGGGCCCCTTCGTTTGGGGTTGGGGCTCCTCAAAGGCCAGTGTGGGCTCTGGCAGAGACTCTAATATGATCTTGGGGAAGCAAACTATTAGAGTAATTATAATCATAGAAAAATAATAGACTGCTATTTGGAAACCTTTCAAGCCTTTTCAGATTTTTCTAGAGAAAACCAGTAATTAGCAAGAAATACCAACTTCTCTCTGATAGCTATTCAAAGAGAAGCCTCCTGAACTTTTAAAATGAACTTATCCTTGTCTTGGATTCAGTATTTGTTCCAGAGAAGGATGGGTCTCTTGACACCAATTTCTGTCATTAATTTCAAATCTTCCCTGGGGAATGGTCCACCTATCTTCCTCCCTCCAGAGCTCCTAAAAGCTGGGCATCTGGGACCAGCCCTCTGAGCTGGACCTTATCTTGTCCCTAAAGAGAATAAGGTTGCAAACTTCAACAACAGTGCTGATTATTTTTTATTCACCATATACCAAGTAGTCTTTGAAAACCCGGGAAAATGCTATTCAGGTTTTCACAGTTGTCTTGCTTCTCAGCCAGAAGAGGGCACTGTGTCCCTGATTTTTTTTTTTTTCCCTTTGAAACTAAGTGGAAAGCCTTAGGAGAGCAAGTGATTTTTAGAGCCACACTGTTCTTTACACGTAAATAACAACACAACAAAAAGTTCATCTGTTGAAGACAAATTGTCAAAAGAAATATTAGTAATTGTAGACTGGGAAGATAGCGTGGAATGCTGCTCTGAGTACTGGGGTCACAGTGGCTTCGTGAACATACTTCTTACGCTGCTAGCTCAGGTTAGAAATGAAGTGACAAAAAAAAAAAAAAAAAATGAAGTGACAAAAAATGCAGCGAGGGCTTCTTGCTGGTGAGGAGCAGTGGGTAATATATTTGTTTGTATTATGGGATTGCAGTTCTACTAGAAGGAACACTTGACATTTTGATGAGTGCCTCCAGGGAGAAAAGGTACTAACTTCAGAACTTAGTTTTAATTATACTAAGGAGATTACATTATTCAAAAGCATCCCACTGGTAAGGTGCAACATTTCCTGAAACAGTTTAGTGGAAAATGCCACATTAATCAGTTCAATATTTCACTCAGAAGGCTTAATGATGGGAGAAGTTTAAAGTACCGTAGCAACGATAATGCAAAAGGAAAGGGAATAAAAGAATGTTCACTTGGAGGATAAGATTGAAATAGTTGCTAGTCCCTTTTGTGCCTTTCCCCAATAAAGTCTGGCTGGCTGTGCTGGAAACCCAGTGGGAATTAACATGTGGGACCCTACCATTCTGGAAACAGGAGGACCCTGAAAGGCAATGATGTGAGAGAGGAAGGATGTTATGTTCAAGCCATGTCCTCTGCCCAGGCTGGTCACTGCTGCTCCTCCATTATCAGTCCAGGTTGGTGATGAGTAGCTGCTTTCCCCTGACCCAGAAGGACAGAGCATCTTTGTAAATCTATAGTGAAAGTGAAAGTGAAGTCGCTCAGTCGTGTCCCACTCTTTGCGACCCTGTGAACTGTAGCCCACCAGGCTCCTCTGTCCATGGGATTCTCCAGGCAAGAATACTGGAGTGGGTTGCCATTTCCTTCTCCAGGGCATCTTCCCACCCAGGGATCAAACCCAGGTCTCCCGCATTGCAGGCAGACACTTTAACCGCTGAGCTACCAGGTATTTGATGTTAAAGGGAGACGAGCAGAATGAGATTCTGGAGTGTTTTGTCTTCTATTCCTATTCTTTACCCACATCATGTTCTAATTAACTTTATGCATGTGTGCTAAGTTGCTTCAGTCATGTCCAACTCTGTGCGACCCTGTGGACTGTAGCCCCCCAGGCTCCTCTGTCCATGGAGATTGTCCAGACAAGAATACTGGAGTGGGTTGCCAGGCCCTCCTCCAGGGAATCTTCCCGACCCAGGGATCGAACCCATATCTCTTATATCTCCTGCATTGGCTTCTCCATCCTACAAAAGTCGAATGAGAATCTGGTCTGAGAGTCAGAAAAGTATTTATCAGGTAGGCTCTCACCTGAAAGGGGACCAACACTCACTGTTGGGATGCTGAAAGTCTGGGCAACTGTGAGGATTGGAAAGTCAATCCAGATCTTGATGTTTGCAAACGAGCCTTATGGTTAGTCAAATTAGAGGAACAGTTAAAAAAAAATCCAGATTCATTTTTCTCCTGGGGTACTAGTCCAGCAAACAAGTATGGGGCCTTCACTGAAACCAGTGTGGGCATGGGTTAAGGAGCAAAAACAATCACTATTTGTGTGATTTTGTTAAAATTTTTTTGGTCCAATTTTTAGTTTAATTTCTCTTTAGCTCTCACCACAAAGAAGCTGAAGTGTCTTGGAATAAAAACTAGAAATCAATACTGAGTAGCATAGCTGAATTGTCTAGAATGTACACCAGCTGAATTTCACTGTCTGTTTTCTTTTTTCTATGTCTTAGTAAATATTATAACAGGTTTTTACTGTGTGCACTTGTGGGATCCCTCCTGCTTTGTACATCAGAGTCACCTTTGTTTTTACCTTCAAAGTTCTCTGCTTCTGTGGTGATACTTTTCTTCTTCCTGCAAGCCACTTTGTTTCTTTCCCAGAAGCAGGTGTCTATGTAACTTTACTGTGTATATTTCCTTCCACATATATCCTCCACCAAGAGGGTTTACCTTTGGTGCTCTCTGAAATACTAACTAGCTTTTCCTAATTCAGGAATTCCTAAGCATTTTATGACAGCATTATTCTATTCTTGTGTTTTGCTTCCAAGACTTTGTCAAGGTGATGTATATTTATTGAAAAATATTGTAGTGAACCTAGAATTTTGTTTCAAAATGTGCACAATCGCCCAGGAGATTTTGAGAACCTTTCAGGGAAACAATAAGTGTGATTTTACCATTAGAATTATTACTTTGATGTCATGGTAGCAAGGCTGTTACAGAACACATATCCTTGAAGGAGCTATAGGCAGGAATATTTTGTCTCCTAGTGAAAGGGTCGCTATCACTATCTTGATGGTTGTTGGAAAATCATACTGGATATTTCTATTTCTGTGTTGCTTTGTTTAATATTACACAGAGTCCTTTGGTTTTGGGTGAATTCTTCAAATTAGGTTGAATGCAGAGTCTTTGACTAGCTTGTTTTGAGTTCTTCAGTTGTTCTATCTTGGAATCCCTGAAGCTTGGTCTTGACCAGGATCAGGGATGTTGGAATCCATGAGGTTACCATCTATTTTCTTGTCCTGATCATGATTTTCTAGGTTTAGGATCCCAGGTGTTGCTCCATTCTTCAAAATGTGGTTGACTGCATCTTTGGGTATTTACCAAATGGATTTTCTAAGCCTCATAACCACACCCTACTTTTGTTTTTTTTTAATTTATTTACAGAATTTTCTTCTTTTCAGTCAAACATCAACATGGACCAGCCATAGGTATACATATGTCCCCTCCCTCTTGAACCTCCCTCCCATCTCCCTCCCCATCTCACCCCTCTAGGTTGATACAGAGCCCCTGCTTGAGTTCCCTGAGACACACAGCAAATTTCCATTGGCTATCTGTTTTACATATGGTAATGTAAGTTTCTCCAAGCCAGGCTTCAACAGTACGTGAACCATTAACTTCCAGATGTTCAAGCTGGATTTAGAAAAGGCAGAGGAAACAGAGATCAAATTGCCAACATCCGTTGAATCATGGAAAAAGCAAGAGAGTTCCAGAAAAACATCTATTTCTGCTTTGTTGACTATGCCAAAGCCTTTGACTGTGTGGATCACAACAAACTGTTGGAAATTCTGAAAGAGATGGGAATACCAGACCACCGAACCTGCCTCCTGAGAGATCTGTATGCAGGTCAGGGAGCAACAATTAGAACTGGACATGGAACAACAGACTGATTCCAAAATGGGAAATGTGTACGTCAAGGCTATATATTGTCACCCTGCTTATTCAACTTATATGCAGAGTACATGCTGAGAAATGCTGGGATGGATGAAGCACAAGCTGGAATCAAGATTGCTGGGAGAAATATCAATAACCTCAGATATGCAGATGACACCACCCTTATAACAGAAAGCGAAGAAGAACTAAAGAGCCTCTTGATGAAAGTGAAAGAGGAGAGTGAAAAAGTTGGCTTAAAACTCAACATTCAGAAAACTAAGATCATGGCATCTGGTCCCATCACTTCATGGCAAATAGATGGGGAAACAATGGAAACAGTGACAGACTTTATTTCTTTGGGCTGCAAAATCACTGCAGCCATAAAATTAAGATGATTGTTCCTTGGAAGAAAAGTTATGACCAACCTAGACAGCATATTAAAAAGCAGATACATTACTTTACCAACAAAGGTCTGCCTAGTCAAAGCTATGATTTTTCTAGTAGTCATGTATGGATGTGAGAGTTGGACTGTGAAGAAAGCTGAGTGCCAAAGAATTGATGCTTCTGAACTGTGGTGTTGGAGAAGACTCTTGAGAGTCCCTTGGACTGCAAGGAGATCAAACCAGTCCACTGTAAAGGAAATCAGTCCTGAATATTTGTTGGAAGGACTGATGCTGAAGCTGAAACTGCAATACTTTGGCCACCTCATGCGAAAAACTGACTCATTGGAAAAGACCCTCATGCTGGTAAAGACTGAAGGCGGGAGGAGAAGGGGGCGACAGAGGATAAGATGGTTGATGGCATCACCGATGTGATGGACATGAGTCTGAGTAAACTCCGTGAGTTGGTGATGGACAGGGAGGCCTGGCATACTGTAGTCCACGGGGTTGCAAAGAGTCAGACCCGACAGAGCAACTGAACTGAACTAAATTGAATGTAAGTTTCTGAACCACACCCTAATCTTGTCAAAAGGTTGGAGAAGTGTGGAATGCTGTTTTTATAACACAATTGGAAAATACACTTCTAAATGTTTAACCACCTAGGAATCACTGGATTTTATATATCAGGATATAAACTGACTTGAAATGTGGAGTGCTAATTAACTGTTAGGAAAAGAAGCAATTACATTGCACCCGCTGGCATGAAATCTCCCGTGTTGGTTTAAAATAGCCGACTTTTCATTTAACACAAAGATTCTAGTGGAAGAAAAAGATAGATGTCACCTCACTCATACTTTGTGCAGAGGAGGACTTGGGTTTTAATTCTGTATCTGTCCCTTCCAAGTCCCTGTTCCACAGTCAGTTTTTGTGACTTTATGAATCGTTGCTGGCTCTTGATAAAAGCTGGAGCTGGCTGCTGGCCTGACCTCCTCCTGTGCTGATAATCTCTTATTATGTCGTCTTTTCTTAGGATGCAATTGCACTACCACCCTAATAATAAACATTTACCAAGTCTTGTTATCTGCCTCTCCCTTGGGTAGTGCCAATCTGTCCCTAAAAATTGAAGCTCAGAGAGAACCTGGCCTTCCAAAGAATTTTTCTATGGCTTCTTGTCTTCAAAAACTTCTATTTGCTCACACTGTATGTGTTAACCTTGCCTGGCTCTGTTGCCCTTCTTATTTCTCTTCAATATTCCAATTTATTCTATTGTTTGATTTCTCTAGAATCATACATCTGCCTGTCACAGACACTGTGCTCTGGGTGTAGTCACAACAACTGTATATGTGTGTGTATGTGTGTGTATATGTGTGTATGTACATACATTATTGGATGAAGCACAAGCTGGAATCAAGATTGCCGGGAGAAATATCAATTACCTCATATATGCAGATGACACCACCCTCATGGCAGAAAGTGAAGAGGAGCTAAAGAGTCTCATGATGAAAGTGAAAGAGGAGAGTGAAAAAGTTGGCTTAAAGCTCAACATTCAGAAAACAAAGATCATGGCATCCAGTCCCATCACTTCATGCCAAATAGATGGGGAAACAATGTAAACAGTGACAGACTTTATTTTCTTGGGCTCCAGAATCACTGCAGATGGTGACTGCAGCCACAAAATTAAAAGACACTTGCTCCTTAGAAATGCTATAACAAACCTTGACAGTGTATTACAAAGCAGAGACATTACTTTGTCAACAGAGGTACGTCTAGTCAAAGCTATGTTTTTTCCAGTGGTCATGTATGGATGTGAGAGTTGGACCATAAAGAAAGCTGAGTCTCGAAGAATTGTTTTTGAACTGTGCTGTTGGAAAAGACTCTTGAGAGTCCCTTGGACCGCAAGGAGATCAAACATCAATCCTAAAGAAAATCAATCCTGAATATTCATTAGAAGGACTGATGCTGAAGCTCCGACACTTTGGCCACCTGATTTGAAGAACCGGCTCATTGGGAAAGACCCTGGGTAAGATTGAAGATAGAAGGAGAAGGAGATGACAGAGATCTGGTTGGTTAGATGGCATCACTGACTCAATGGACTTGAATTTGAGCAAACTCCGTGAAGTGCCGAAGGACAGGGAAGCCTGGCATGCCACGGTCTGTGGGGTCGCAAAGAGTCAGACACAACTAAGTGACTGAATAACAACATACTTATTTGGTTTATTACCAATAGATATTGGCTTTCTGACTTCCCTGGTGGCTCAGTGATAAAGAATATGCCTGCCAATGCAAGAGACATAGGTTCCATCCCTGGGTCAGGAAGATCCCCTGGAGAAGGAAATGGCAACCCACTCCAGAATTCTTGCCTGGGAAATCCCATGGACAGAGGAGTCAGACGGGCTACAGTCCGGGGGTTACAAAGAGTTGGACATGACTTAGTGACTAAGCAACATTGGTTTACTGCCTTAAATAAGTTCATATGTACAACACTATGTTTCTACTTCTCTGTACCTTCCTGCATACTCACCACCAAAAATTTCCATCCATCCCCATACAGTTGCTCCCCTTTACCCTTTTTTTTGGGATTTTGTCCTCTCCCCTCCTCTACCTCCCTGGTAACCACTACTCTGTTCTCTTTAATTTATGTGATGTAAATAACTATTTATTGCATGATGATTAGTTAAAGAAAATAAAAAATATTTGAAGTTGCATTTCTTTTTATAAATTCAATCCATTTAAAATTTAGAGAATTTGCTATTCTTTTGTTATTTAACTTTTAAAAACCATTTCAATGCCACTGAAAGATTGTTATTTTTTGCTAAACTTTCAGAAATTACCAAATTAGTGAGGACTGTAGCTATGTTCTCAATCTCACCATGTTTCAGAATCACCTGGAAACATTTGAAAATTCAGTTGCTTAACCTACTTGTCTAAAGATGCTGATTCAAGGTGATCTGGGACTTAACCACTTAGAATGACAGTGAGATCGACTGCAGGAAATATCAGGCAGTGAAGAGGTTTGAGCACATATCATTATTGAGCAGAATACGTTAGAACTGGTTTATTTGTCTTCCTTTTATTTATCTCCTAAGTTTTAACTACAAACTGTGATTTGCTTCATGGTATATCTTAATATTGTATTCTTCAAACCAGGATGTTGTAAGAAAATTATTTAAATAAGAAGAAAATCATGTTAAAGAAATATTCATCAGTGCTCTTCCTTTGAAGTGTAAAATTCTTACCAGTCACCTTTTTTTTTTTGATAGCAATCAGTGCAGGTGTTTGCATTTTATTTAGGAAATGGTTCTTCTAAATTTTGAGCACATATTAAAATAAAAAAAAACCCCACATATTAGGAACCAGCAGTTGCATTTCTAGGAATCTTTCTTGCAGAAATACTTGTATACTTGTATGAAGGTTTTCTCAGGAACAATGAATATGATGGCAAAAAAAAAAACCCCAAAAAACTGTACAACAACACAAACCAAAATCACTGTCATTGGGGCAAAGAGTAAGTAAAATTTGAAGCTCCACACAATGGGTGAATATGCAGTTGATAAAAATGAGTTATGTGTTCTGTCTTAGAAAGGTGTATGTGATATTTTTTAAGTGAAAGAAACAAGGTGAAGAAGACTGTAGACAACAATATAGTCCTCCCACTCCTTGTTTTTGTTTTTGGTAAAAAGAGAGCACTGTATGGCTGTGTGCTTGCTTGCTCAGTCGCTTCAGTTGTGTCTGAGTCTTTGTGACCCCGTGGACTGGGGCCCACCAGGCTCCTCTGTGCATGGGCTTCTTCAGGCAAGAATACTGGAGTGCTTGACATTTCCTTCTCCAGGGAATCTTCCTGGCCCAGGGATCAAACATGAATCTCTTAGGCCTCCTGCATTTGCAGGCAGGTTCTTTACCACTAATGCCACCTGGGAAGTCCAGAACAACCAGGAACTCTCCGCATTGCTATCTGGGCTTTTTTTCTGGGGAGTGTGATAAGCAGTGGGAATGAGGAAGAGCTTTTACCATATTACTGTATCATTTCACAGTCCTTCTTTAGCAGGCATGCATGACCTATGTAACTAAAAGCAAAAGGAAAAGAGAAGCAACCAAAAGTAGAAGCAGTCATCCCTGGGGCTCAGTCTGGAGGCCTCAGGCTGCCGTCCCCTTCCCAGAGGGGCAGAATTCACCACGGAGTGTATTGCTCTGGCAGAACTACATGCCGCTCCTCCCAGATACCTGGTCCCGGGACGGATCCCTGCCCTGGTTCTAGACCAAGCTGTTCTGCCCTCACAGTGGACTACCTGGCAGCCTGAGCAGCGGCTCCACTCTGGTGGCCAGTGAGGGTTGTGGCCCCGAGCGAGGTCTGAATGAAGTACAGGGAGGGGAGCAGGGGCCGGCTGGGCTGAGCTGGGCCCTTAGAGGGGATTTCAGAAATTAAACTGCAGATCACACCTCAAAGGTGGGCAGGCCCTCCTGTTGCTCTCGTTGACGCAGGCACCTTAAATAAGTTCCCCCAGAGAACTCATAGGAGAGGTGACTCTGTTTCAGATCTTTTATTTAATTCTCATTATATTCCACTGTCCAGTTTCTCAGTGTCATGGCCAGGTTTCATGAGCCAGGCACTGAAAGTACTTTGTATGTACTATTTTAATTAATTCTTACAATAGCCTATGAGGTGGGCATATTATTATCCTCACTTTATGGATCAGGAAACGGGGGCCTAGAAAGATTAAGTTCTTTGGTCAAATTCATATGAATAGTAAGTGGCCAAGCCAGGATTTGAACTCAAGTGCTCATCACTCTGGTCCATCCTCCTGTGTATGTCAAACCCTTCATACCTTTAACCCCTCTTCTTTGAAGTTCTAAAAAAGAATTGAACCACTACCATGATAAATGCATGGCTCCTTCCTTTAGGAAAAAAAGGTCTTAGAATTTAAGGTTAAGATAATGGTTTTAAAACTAAGATTTTGATGTAAGCAACCTAAAAATTAACGCCATTTTCCTAAATTATAATTTTTCATTGTCCTTTGCTTTGATAATATTTTCCTGGTGTTCTACTGAAAATTGCGACTCAAAATTTGTATGTATAATTTAGCACATATAAGGGAAGCAGAATAGCAGAGTGGTAAAAACATGAACTTGACTCAGATTCCTTGAGTTTAAATCTTTGCTTCACCATTCATTAGCTGTGTGACAGTAGGCAAGTTACTTAGCCTCTCTGTGCCTCAGTTTCCTTATCTGTAAATTTCTTCTTTTATAAAACAGCAGTACCTGTGTCATAGCATCGTTATGACATTTGAGTGATATTGTTAAGCACTTAGAACAGTATCTGGCACATGGCAAATGCTATAAATGTTACATAATTAAAAATAAAGTACAGTACAAACAAACTGTGTAGAATCTAACCCATTGTTTTTTTTTAAGGGGGAGTAAAGAATAAAGAAACCCATATTTCATGAACTTCTCTGGTAGCTAGCAATAGCTAGTATTGTACCAAATACAGCCTTAAAAATTTCCAGCTAAGTAAAAATCTCCTTCTGATTCAAGCAGAAGATCGTGATACTCAAGAAATGGATTCTGGGTCCACCAAGAAGTGTACTTAATAACAAATGGGAAACAAGCCCCTAAGACAGCGTGCTTTCAGCCAGGTGCTTGGGCTTCTGGGGCTTGGGGCCTGGGGACTTTGGGTTATGCTGCTCGATCAGAGTTGTTAATGTGGCTGTTAGCCTTGAGACTTCCCTGGTTTTCATCACACATGTCCCGGTTTTTCTATTTTAAGCTTCTACTCGTTTCCTCTAAATTTCATTCTTTAGGGCCTTACCCTGTGTTTCTTTTGTGTCTCACATTCTCAGAGTTGGCATTACGGTTTTAGTGTCTTTAGGGCAATAAAATCTATATTTCACTGTAACAAATAGGAGCAAATCTTAAGATTTCTAGCTGGGATTCTTTGCAGCCTTTCCCCTATTGATGTTAGCAATTTCATTTTGCTCCAGTTGTCCCCAGTGGTCCAAACAGGCAGGAATTCAGCCCTCACCAATGGTTGCTCAGCTGCTAAAACCTTTTCCTGCCTAGAAAATGGATCATGGGGGCAAAGATTAACCCCCTTTTAACACTGGGCAGAGTTGGGAGAAATGGCAGTGTCTGCATTTTGGTTTTATCTATTGATTATTGCTACCATCACCGCCTTTGCTGTTAGTAAGGGAAGAAAGAGCAATGGCTACATGAGAACAGTGAAGCCACATGCAAAGTTCACAAAGCCCTTTGGACTCTCTCCAGCTGAAAAGGATCATAAAATGTAAAATAACCTTATTAATAATAATACTTTTATGATCGTAAACAGAAACAAGTAAAATCAAGCTTCTGGTTCTTGGAGCTTTCCACCGACTTCCCAAAACAGTAGACTGTGGTGCCTTTTCTCTCCTTTCTCTTTATTGCTTACCATGTATTCTCTAACACGCACCTCTGCAACTGCCATAAGCAAATCATTTAACCCATAGGAGGAATAATTCTGGGCAAGCGATGTCAGTGCAAACAGAGCTATGGCTGTAAAGACCAGCCATGCACAGACACCCGAAGAAAAGGACTTAAAATTATCAAGTGATATATCAATAGCAAATACTGCCACTAATTGATACTAACAATACACACACAGAACCCCAAAAATGTAGGAGCTGTATTTCAGAGCTCTAACGAACCAAGCCAGGAGAAATGGAGAGCTGACGTTCTGAGCTTTGTCTCTGTGGCAGGACCACGCTCCTACTGCATTTAATCACACTCCTAATATGATTTAATCCACTGTAGGGCTTCCCAGGTGGTGCTAGTGGTAAAGAACCCACCTGTCTATGCAGCAGACATAAGAGATGAGGGTTTGATTCCTGGGTCAGTAAGATCCCCTGGAGGAGGGCATGGCCATCTCTCCAGTATTCTTGCCTGGAAAATTTAATGGACAGAGGAGCCTGGTGGGCTACAGTCCATAGAGTCACAAAGAGTTGGATAAGAATTAAGTGACTTCACACACACACACACACAGGATACTGTGACAAGCTCCAGTGAGGACATTGACAAGTGATTTCTGGTCCTAGGTTTGGTTGGGTGCTAAAAACAGGTTTTATCCTCACTGGATGATATTATTGAGTATATTAATTATAATGAAAGATACAGAGAAAGTAGGTCTCTGACATAGCTGCTGCAGAGCAGTAAATACAGTTTGTTCTCCCTCACCTTCAAGTTCAGTGAAGCTTCCTTTGTGCTCTGCCCTCTAACATTTGGTAGAGCAAGGCCTCAGCTGGGGGTGTGAGGAAGTGCATGTGGCTTAGTTCAGAGCACACTGGATCTGAACTCTGGCCTCGCCATTTATTGGCTGTGTATCTGAAAGGTAAGTGACTTCCTCGTGCCTCATTCCCTCTGTAAGATCCCGACCTCATAATTATATATGAGAATTCAGTGACCAATGTATGTTAAGTATCTAAAACAGTACCTGGCCACACTCTGAAGCATTCACTAAAGATTACTTACTACTTATACACGTCATAGATAATCTTTGAGATGTTTCAAAATGTCCCACATGGATGCAACCTACTTTACCAGCCTAGAAGTATGATATAAAACCATATCTCTTTTTTGGATTGCAGTTAAATGGCTTGAGCCATCTCACTCAACTGAGTGTCCAGCTTTTTTGGTTCTACCCTCCTGGGATAAACTTTAGGAGCCTTGGTATCCTAAGGACCTATCTTGCTGCTAGAGCCAGAGCTGAGACATGCCCCTCTAAGAGTGAAAACATGTAATGATCACTGGGAACTTATTTCTGTTTGAGCTAATGCATTGCCAAGCTGCAGATCCTGGTAACACAACAAAAGCAGGGAAATAAAAAAATCTTTTGAGTCATCATTTCTGGGAAAACACTGTGGCTGTGTCTGAGGGAAGTGGCTGAAGCCTCAAACGCCGTGCAGTCCCGCCCCCATGTTGGTTTTTCAGGGTTTGAGGAAAGATCGTCCTTCACCCCTTATTAATGACTGGCCAGAGGAATTTCACGCCAAAGTTGAGCAGGTATTCCAATTTGACAGACATTTTTTTATTCACTCACACCGCTGCTTCCCAGAGCACAATACAGATTCAGAACCACTATTCCTTTTACTCCCTGACTTCATAGAGGGCAGGCCCCCTTCCTTTCTACTGGGACTCTCAGTCCCATGCTGACTTTATTTCAGCAGACTCCTTGTCTTTTTCACTGATCCTTGATCTGGGGCACCCCTGATAGGTTTCAGTCATTTTTGAAAAGTTGTGAGTCTCATCCCTTTACTTTAGGAAAACCTACATTTTTGTCTGAATTTGCCCATTTATTCCCAACCCTGAATGCCAACAGCTTTTTTTTTTTTTTTTAATCAGGAAAAAGTATATTCTAGCTTACCAGACATGAAGCTGCAGTCCTATTTTAAAATTTTTGCTTTGCTTGATAATCGTTTTTATGGATTATCAGTAGTGAGAGAGTGTTCTGAGAGCTGTCGACAAAGTGTCAAGTAGAATGACTGAATAGCACATATCATTTCCTTGTGACCTTTATTTGATTGTGCATTGAACAACTCTACTTTCTCAAGAGAAAGTAAAGAGGAAAAATATTTTTCAGGAAGAGGAAACATATTAATCTTCTACAAATATTTATTGAGCACTACTAAGGTATTTTGAGTCTATTTTAATATAATTGGAATATTTTGAATATTTCTCAATTTAGGAAAATTCATATAGAGGAAAATATACATTTTTAAATCTTCCTTGGACAATTTTTTTTTTTTTTACAAAAGCTCAAAGCCATTTAAATTGTTTCCTAGAATTTCAGCTAGCTATTGCTGTATAATATCACCCCAAAGCTTAGTGTTTGAAAACACTTGTTTTTTACCATCTGTCATGACTCTGTGGGTTGACTGGGCTCAGTTGGGAGGTTCTTCTGCTCTACATGGTGTTAGCTGGGGCTGCTGTCATCTAGGGGCTCAATTGGGGTGTAATGTCCAGGATGCTTACTCTCATGACTAGCAGTTGGTACTGGCAGTTGACTGGAAGCTCTGCTAGGGAAGTCTACCAGATTTCTTGGTTCTCCTGCATATGATTTCTTTGTGAGTCTTGGACTCCTCAGAGCATGGTACCTGGGTTCCAAGTGGGAGAGTCTCAAGAGAACAAGTCCTATTGTGCAAGCATTTATTAAGTCTTTGCTTGTATTTTGCTTGACAGAGTCCCATTGGCCAAAGTCATTCATGTGGCCAAGCCCAGGATGTGGCTAGGGACCACAGAAGGGGATGAATACTAGAGGTTCAAATTAAGCTTCACCAAGGTGACAATTGAGCACAGCCAGAAACTCTTCTGAATTCTAAGAGAGCTAAATGGCAGTCCTAGAATTCTGGAGCTGATAGGTACCCTAGAGATTTTATAGTTCAGCTCCTTGTTTGGATGAAGAGACAGAAACCTGGAGAAAGTGATTTACTATTTCAAAGTGACAACCCAAACCTGGACAATTAATTGTAAAAATGACTTTGATTCAGGCTGTATGCATGTCCTACCTACCCACGTGGGCTGGTCCAGCTCCTGACTTTACAAAGCTCTTACCGCCTAGACAGGGGTAAGTGTGCAGGTTAGATCTCCTAACATCCAATGCCACATTTAACCACAGTACTTCACTGCTTTCCCATTGTTAATTAAGTGTGTAATGACTATATTAAAGTTAGTTTCAGGTTCTAATTTATGACACAGTAGTTATGTTTTAATGTACACTTTATGGTACATTGGAGTCCCTGAATAATCAGTGTGTACTCCCTCTAATCCTGCCTGGTTTATATACTTGGAGAAAATTTTATTATTTTAAACAATTATAAGGATTTATAGTTCTTGAATCTTTGCTTTTGTGAAATATTTTTGTTCATGTCTACTATTTACTTGAAGCCAAGTCCTTTGTCAGGAATACAGCCTCTAATTATAACATTGTTCCTGTGGGAAAATGTAATTTGCTTTTCAATGATCCACTTTATGACATGGTCTCTAGGAATGTGCTGTCTGCAATAAAAAGCAAGTAGAGACTGCAGACTCCTGTAACTTCTTGCCAATTGCCTGGCATGGTAAGACCAGTGTTTATAAAGTAGCTCTAATTTTTTTGTTGGCGTGTGAAATTCAAGCTAGGAAATAATGACACATTTCACTGGGATGGAGCGTGTGTGGGGAGGGATGGGCTAGGAAGCAGACAAGGAAATGAGCAGGTTGCTTGGTTTGGTTTTCTCCACAGTCATCTCATCAGTAATCGAGTCCTGTCTGTTGTCCATAGTGTCTCTCACTTTGGTCCTCTCTTCCCAGAAATAGAATGGCAGTTACAACAATGGGCAGCAAGTGGAGCGAGAGGGGCTCACAGTGCTGTGGGATGACGAGGCAGGCTCTGGGCGCTCCTGAAGGACTTCCTGTTGGAAAGGGAACACCTTCTCTTGGGGCCTAGTCCTGCCTCCTCTGAGAGGAATTTCCTCATTGCTTTGCTCAGGGAAAATGTACAGTGATTCCCATTTAACACATGCGTGTGTAGGACAGGTATTCACCAAAGTAGAATATTTTCAGTGAAAAGCATCCTTCCTGATCATGGGCAACAGTCCTAGGGTCGGACCCCTTTAGCTCCTCACAGACTTTCTAATTTTCTTGACTCTGGCTTCCTGAGGCTTTTGCTCCAGCTTCCTTTCTGGGATCCTTTACCACTTGGTCCAAAACAGTCTAGATCATGCTTCATGATTAAAAACAAATAGTCCACTAAAAAGTAAGGAATCATAGAAGAAATTATAATGTAGAGTCTCTACCCCTGAACTCTGAATACTAGATCTGAATCCTTCCAGAGTCAGAGGTCACGGCCTTCCAGGATCCCCAGTGGTTCTCCCACCTCGGTTCCTGGTCTGCAGCCTTTTTGCAGGGGCCTGATTACCTCGCTTCACTAAGACAGATGTTAGCTCTCTTCCCTAGCTGAAGTTTGGGTCATAGCACATGAGCCCTCAAAAGACAGGCTTGAAGAAGGTCCGTATTCCTCCTCATACCTGCTCTCCACTAGCCCCTCTCCCCTATGGTCATAATCTGTTGGGATAATTACCCAATGGAAAACAATCTTTTGTACGGTGGAGCTGGATCTTTCCTGAGATTTAGGTTCTAAAGTCAGTGTGTAAGGAAAAATCTGTGTAAGGACTTAACTTTGGAAACCGTTTGGAGGAGAGCCACATTGCAGATGGACCCACCTTTCTCACGAAGCCTAGTAGAGCCTGGCTGGCCCTTCGAGTTTGGAACAGGTCCAGCATTTCCTCAGCAGAACACCAGGTGAAGTAGCTGTTCTGTGTTTTCTTTTAACTTCAGAATTCCATTTACTGCAGTGAGATATTCATCTGCTTAAGGCACAGGGTCTGAAAACCGTGGAGGGCACAGCAGAACCTAAGTTCCTACCCACTCCTGCCACAGTAGTGTCCATACTTTTTAACTAGCTTCTCACTCTCTTCCTTTGTCCTTTTCTCCCTCCTTCCCTTTCTCGGTGTCTATAGGTATAATCCTGTGAATTCTATGCAAGCCTGACGGGATGGCCTCAACGTTATTATGCAAAACAGTTTAACACCTCAATATGAAGAACTTTATAATTCCAGAGAGAGTATATTTAGATTTATCTTTGTAGGACCCAAAAAGCCTGTTAAAGTGTCTGTTTTCCTCTCCAAAATTCAAAAGCAATATACTTCCAAAGGTAAATTCAAACTATAGTCTGTATGTAGAGAAACAAGGTGTGCTAGAAGCTTTGAAATATGGCCAGCTTCTGGCTGTGGTCCTGTAAGCAGAGATGAGCTCTTACCCCACTCAGAGTACCTGGTTTCAGTGTTCCTGCTTCCCAGTGTCTCCCCCTGGAAACCCTGACCTTTCTCTTCATACTGGCCCAATGGCACCTCATACAAACCAGGCCTGGGACCTTCATGCAGGCCATTTGACCTGTCCAGAGTACTCCCACTATCTAGTTCCTCATCCCCTTCACTTTGCCTCCACTGAACCTTCCCAACCTTTAATCCCTAGGTCAACTCCTGAGCCACTCTTGACCATAGTCTTTAATGCTCTTTCACCCTCTCAGTAATTGTACCATAAGATGTCTTGATGTTCAGCTAACATTAAAAATGTATCCTATGTATGTGCCAGGTACTGTTCTGAGAATTTTTGATGTGTTAACACATTTATTCCCCACAAGTAGATCATAAGGTAGCTATTACGCTTTCCACTTTATAGATGAGGAAACTGATATACAGAGAGGTTATGTAAGCTGCCCAGTGTCACATGGTGAGTTAATGATAGAGCCAGGATTCAGGCCCAGAAGTTGTGATGCCGAAGCCTGTATTTTCCATCACTGTTGTACTGCCTCCCATTGGTGTGTGTGTGTTCAGCTGTGTCCGACACTTTGTGACCCCATGCACTGTAGCCCACCAGGCTCCTCTGTCCATGGGATTTTTCAGGCAAGAATACGAGAGATGGCTGCCATTTTCTACTTTAGAGGATCTTCTCAACCCACGGATCAAACCCACATCTCTTGTGTCTCCAGTATTGGCAGGCAGATTCTTACTGCACCACCTGGGGAGCTCCCAGGTGCTTATGTACAAACTCTGTTTCTTGTCTTTTTATGCAGTGTTTCTTCTCTCTTTGTATAGCTTCCTGCAGAGCAGACCATCATGGTATATACATATGTTTTCATAGCAGTAAGGATTGTGCCTTGCATCAACAAATTATAGAATAATAATAATGTTAGAGAAGTTCAATAAATATTTATTGGATGATAAAAGGACAAAAGCCAAAATATAGATTCTTATCAATTACAAGAGTCTCTGGATGTGGTTTGGACTTACTAAAAGATCCCTGCTGTTTCTCACCGACATAGTCTTAACAGTTTACAAAGCATTTGAATATGATCTGACTCTCAGGACACTCCTGTGAATGTGAGTGGAGCAGATATCGTGCCTCTTCTACAGCTGGGAAAACTGAGCCAGACACAGAGAAGCTGGTTTGCCTCCGTCACCCTTAGTGGCGAGCTGACCCAGAACCCAAGGCTCCGGATTTCTAGTCCTGTAGCATTCAACCTCAGATTTTGCCCAGGGCTGGCTCAATCTAATGCAGACCGTGGTTTGGCTCTGGGTTTGTCCATTAATGAAACCAGGATGTTCTATTGTAAATGGATATAAATGGTAGCATTGAAAGAGTTGGAGTGTGGCGAGATAGGGAAGGACACACTGCATTCATACACCAGCCTCTGTCTAAGGGGACAGTACCCTCAGGATGATCATGGAAACAGGTTTAAATTAATGTCACGCTGTTCAACAATACCTTCTTCATTCATGTTGAAAATCAAGTGGTGGGAAACGTGAATATCAGAAAAACATAGAAAATAATCATACAGAAATAAAAAGTGGAGTCAGTCATGGGGAGGTTTCCATAATGCAAATCAGAGAAATTTTTATTTTGGAGGGATAAGGTAAAAAGAGGCAAATCTGTACTAACAAGTACAAATTCAAATCAAAGCCAGAATTTGAGCTGGCAGGCCTTGTTTGGAAACTCCTTTTGTTTATAATGTAGGTTTTCCCCCTTTATGAAGCAGATGCTTATACAAGCATTACCAATGTTGTCAATAATACTGTAACATTTGCCTTCCATCCCTTTGTTGCTCAGGGAACATGTTGGGTTTCGGCACATTTAGCTTTGCCATTTACTCCACAAATCGCAGCTGTGTAGTGCTACAACTAAGTCAATTTTACTGAGAATAAAAATTGAAAAATATTCTCCTAACAACCTTTCTAGTGATCATAGGCCTGAAATACTTTGGCGAGTCTTTTTTTTTTCCCTCAAACAACTTGGTTTCAGTACAATGATGCTTCAATAAGAATCTTCCTGCAAATTTAATTCAAAAGGGAAGGCTTTGTTGTTATTAAACACAATGGCAGTTTGTACATCTCCACATCATTATGTTGCTTCTCATTATGGTAATTCATTTGCTTCTGCTTTGTATGGATATCAAATAAAAATCACTCTCGCTCCTGGCAAGTGATTGCCATTATGGTGACACTCTGGGAGCCCAGCTAAGCGGTACTTGGTGTCATAGCAAACACAATTAGCAAAATGGCATCCACAGTGGCTTTATGGAATTGCCCTGTGGTGAGGCTCTGCGTTTTCTATTTAGCAGGGCTGTAGGTTACTGGGCTTTGCTGTGTGCCTCCTCTGTTTTCATCTTTGTACCATTTTCTGTTCAAATGGAACAACATGAGGCCTTTGTATGCATTTTACTTTCTCTCTGTTTTTTTTTCTGATGGGCTCTTCCTCAGCACTTGCCGGGCTCACAGAGCTCTGAGTTATCCTGCCTTCCTATGAGCCCTCGTTTCTCTAAAGAATGGTCAATGACAGCATCACCAAATGCCCACTCTGTTATCTTTGTATATTTATTCATTTTGTTATTGTTGCTCTCTGTTGCCACTAGTTAGCAATTAGAGAGGTAATGAGTTTTTTGTATGAAGTTAAAACTTTAAAAGTCATTATTAATTCCCTCTATATTTAAAGAGAAAACAATTTTCACTCTTCTGCAGTGGACAGATTTGGGTGGGGTTTCAACCATGGCTTAAGAACCTCAGTCAGTGAATAGCTCGATGAGGTTGGCAGCCCCTTCTCCCTTTTCGAGATAAAAAACAGACATGGTTCTTGGCTGAGCCTTGACAAAGAAGAGTGTCTGAATTTAGATGGAGTGTATGGAGGCACAGGGTTTGGCCTGTGTTTGCGGTTGACTCCTCCTCAGCCTTTAATATTTGTTTTAATATTTCTTGGAAGATTTTCCTGATGCCTCCAGGCAGGAATGATGCTCTGCCATTTAGGCCGCTTGTATATCTTTCTCCTGAACAACCAAGTCCTTTTTTCCCCTTCTTATACTTCTTATTCCTCTTTCTCCCCACTCCCCTTACTTCCCCCTCTTTCTGCTTTTCTGCTTCCTGATCAGAGAATCTGTAGCCTGTGCCCTGGGGATAATCCTATTTGGCTCTAAGAGGTGATTTATGGTTTGTTGAAGTTAATCAGAGACTCATATTTCTCCTCCAAGTGATTAGTTTATGCCAATGGATGTACAGTTTTGGCCAATGAAATCAGTCCTGAATATTCATTGGAAGGACTGATGCTGAAGCTGAAACTCAATACTTTGGCCACCTGATGCTAAGAACTGACTCATTGGAAAAGACCCTGATGCTGGGAAAGATTGAAGGCGTGAGGAGGAGGGGACGACAGAGGATGAGATGGTTGTATGGTATCACCGATGCGATGGACATGAGTTTGAGTAAGCTCTGGGAGTTGATGATGGACAGGGAAGCCTGGCGTACCGGAGTCCATGGGGTCGCAAAGAGTCAGACATGACTGAGCAACTGAACTGACTAACTGCTGGGAGACTTCTGAAACAGTTTTCCTTTTTTATTAAAGGAAATACATGTAAGAGAAACTTTTCTTTTTCTGCTTGTGTGTGAGGATGTGATGCCTGGAACTGTGGCAGCAATTTTGTGATGATTTGAATCAAGTCATGAGGATAAGAGTCAACATGCCAAAAAAGACTATGTGAAAAAACAGAAATAATTTGGATTTTTAATGAGTTTTTGAGTCAGCAAATTAGCCTACCATGAACTTCTTCCAGATGAAAAGAATGTTTCTTGTCATTTAAGACATTTTAGTCCCATTTTCTCCTATTTGTAGAACAAAACACCAAAATAAATACTCTGCTACTCTACTTTGTACCTTTAGAAATGGTCTTATTGGACATTGTTTTAATTAATTGTTTTAGAGTCTAACTTTTTCTTTAGATGGAAGTCTGAGGGTAGGTCTTATTAATTTTGCAGACCATGGCCCCTAGATTGGACCTGTTATGGACAGGCGCTCAACCAGTGCTTCATGTTCATCACTAGCCAGTCCAGACTCACTGGCTGAGCAGTTCTCCAGATTTTAGCCCAAACCTGTCAAAAAGGGAAGAAAAGCCAAATTAAAAATCTCTTGCACTTAAATGTAGAAATCAGATATACTGTCTTTTCTGCTAAATCAGACCTATGTTTTTCTAGATGAGCTACACCCAGCAACATTTTGTTATTGTACCTTCTTCAGGTCTTCCCTGGTGGCTCAGTTGGTAAAGAATCTTCCTGCAATGTAGGAGACATGGGTTTGATCCCTGGGTTTGGAAGATCCCCTGGAGAAGGAAATGGCAACCCAACTCTATTATTCGTGCCTGGAGGATTCCATGGACAGAGGAGCCAGGTGGGCTATAGTCCGTGGGGTTGCAAAGAATCAGACATGACTGAGGGCCTAACACACACACACACTTCTTCAGAAAATATGTTCCTGAAAAGTTATTCATAAATGTAAATTTTGTAAATATATTTTGATTATGATTCAGTCAATATCTAAAGGAATCCCATGTCACCCACCCTTGCAAGCAAAAAAAAAATTATATATATATATATAAAATGAAAAATTCTCATTAGTCAGTGTCTAATTTATCAGGATTCTTAAGAATATGTATACAGAGGAAGCTCATCTTTTTATATAGAACTCAAATAGTTGAAGTCATTGCCCTTATGGGGGGCCTGTATTTTCCTTTTATGAAATGAGAAACGTGACAAATAGACAAGCTACCATGAAATTGATTTCGTTTCCAAACTTTCTAGGTTATATCATAGGATATAATATGCTTATTCAGCCCCAGTTCCTAAGTTTTTATCACTACAAAGTCAGCTTTTAGGTTAGTGATGCATCTTTTTTAAATTGAAAGAATGTTTAGAAGGATGGCTCCCAGGCTGATCCTTAAAGGCCTGTCCACGCTTAACCTGCTGACAGTAAAGAAAGTGTAATGGTGGTGGCTTCACCAAGCAGCGCCCGGTGTCACTGCTGTCAGCTGGGTCTGGAGGCCAAGTGGGGGCTCTTTCCCATTCTACTTCCACCTCTGGGGATGGTCTTTAAAATTAATTTTTTTTGTTATTTTAAAATTTCTTATTATGCATTTTGATCTACTGCTGGGGATTGGCTTTCCCTTGGCACAGTGGCCTGGCTCCCCCCTTGCTTCCTGTCTCACTCCTCTGTGGAGATGAGACCAGGTTTTGGGTGGGAGCACAAATAGAGTGAAATGAAGGTGAGCCCTGACACTCCTGCCCCGTGCTCCCCATGGTCAAGTTCCAGCTGTCTCACTCCTGCCCTCTCCCCCCAACTCCCGCACCCCCTCCCCCAATCTTCCCTACTCACGCCCTTCCCTCCCTCCCTCCCTCCCTCCCTCCCCACACTGCCACAGTTCTTCTCCTTGCTTCACCCTGTCAGGTCCACTCTGTTTTAAAGAAAGATAAGGGGTTGAAGTAGAGAGCTGAGGTTGGTTGATTGGAAGAGCTAAAGAGTTTTTGTTTAATAAGAGGAGAGAGGAAGATACTTTTTTCTCTTTTAATATCATGCAATTCTTGATAGCCCCACATGCAGTTCTTCCCACCATTCTGAGTTTGCAGGCCCTCCTGTATCAGAGGCAGGGAGCTTTCTAAGCTGTGAAGATGCAAGTGTCTAGTGAAGGACTCTGAACGCTAGAGAGCAGTCCTCATCAGAGGCCTTGTAGTGCTGAGAGGGCAGAAGTGCTGATTCAGAGCTAAGGCTTTTATGGTTATTTTGAAACATTATTAGTAAATTGTAAAAATGTGTACAGATTCTTATAAAGCAGTCTCCTGAAACAAAAAACTAAGAGGGATTTAAATTTTCATGTACATGTGGATTGTACCAGTCATACCTATCTATTTCTCTCTGCACCCACTGCATCTTCAAACTCCACTTATTTTGGCTGCTACCTTATTTGTTCAGGCCATAACCAGCTCTCCCCTGAATTACTGTTGCTACTATTTTTTTCCTAAATATTTTTTTCATATGTCTTTCATAGAGATCTAAGATAAATACTGGACCATGTCAATCCTTGCTTAAAATCCTTCAAGCTCTCATGGTTGCTCTTAAGATAGGTTCCAAACTCCTTAGCTTGAAATACTACTTCTTAAGCTCATGAGGTCAGGAAACATGTCTATCTTCTCTCCATATGTCTTTGAACCCAGCACACTATGAAATAATTAAGACTTTGTAAATTTTTATTTCAACCACATCTCCAAGATAACTTTAATTCTGTAGGGTGACTCCCTTACTGGAAGTCACTCAAGCATCCCGGCCATTGATATCTGGATAACCTAGTTTCTATGACCACTATGATAGAGGGTTGTACAAGGATTTTTTCACTGTTTTAGTGAAAAAGATATGCTTGTAGCCCATCGGCCAGATTAGATATGTTGTTCCAGCCTAACTGCAAAGGAGTCTGGGAAACACTGTCTTCTTGCATCCTCACAAAGAGGAAAAGGAAATGAAATTTGGGGACTATGTAGCATTGTACCTGCCGCAGTTAATCAAGAATGAACAACACAGACTTTTTGGAAATGTGCTCTCTGTATTATGATAGCCCTGTCTGAGCCATGGAGGTTTAATTTCAACCTATAAGTTGGATGAATGGTTTCCCTGAACGTCTCTGCTGTTTCCACTCTGACATGCTTGTGGAACAGGAGTAGGCCTTGAATTTTTTGGAGGAAAGGACCATCTTTGCTATGTGGGCCGGAGGACTAGGAGCCCACGACTATTGGAGAAAGTGGTCTAGAGATTTCCATTAAAGGTGGTGGGAAGAGGTGTTCAAGATGAACTGACCCCACCGTTACACTGGAGACACCTGAGAGCAAGGCAGGGACTCTGAAACTGGCCTTGGGGTTTGTGAGCTCCAGGAGTGGCAGCAGCAATAGTAGGCTGTTCTTAGCACTCACTACTGTACATGCCAAACTTTCACTGTATCTGTGGCCAACCTACTAACTAGTCTTGGTTGTGCCTTTAAAGCTATCAAGAAAGGGAAAAGTGTCTGTGCTTGGATAGAGTCTGTACAGAGTGAGCAGCCTGGGTGAGCACATTCTGTGATGACACAATGAGACATGAAAGCTTGGGTATTACAGCTTGGAGGGCAGAGTGGGAAAAGGGACAGGTAAGCACTAGGACTAACTCATGAAACATGAACCAGTGGTACAGAGTGCCAGGAATTACTTAGGGCGTGAAAAACCTATAGGAAGTTTTGTCTTCCTCTCATGGTGGGCATTTAAGAGTCTAGCATCACTATCATTTCGTTAGGACACGAAAAGAAATGTGACCTTATTTTGTAACTCAGTTGGTGACGTGGGACATTTAAGTTACAAATACAGGGCATATTGGAAGAGTACTTCACAGCCTCCACTGACATGCATTAGCCCTGACTTTGATAATAGAAATTACACTAGCAAAAAAGATAAAAAAGCAGTTTGCACAAAAAGTTAACTAGTAGTCTTCATCATTGGTAATGATAAATAGCAACCACAATAACAATGACAGAAAACTTACCATGACGGTAACAAACACCGCAAACGTATTTGTTCTTGATATTTCCTGGGTGCCCACTTCTCTTATTTTAATCTTTGTTTTGCTTTTAAAATTATCCAACTCATTTTAGTGTCAACTTTAGTTGCTGCAGTCATCAACTTGGAAAGCCTGTAGCCTTGGACAAAAGTGTCATTCGCTATGTTTGATATATTCAGCTCTGCATCAGTAATCTATTTGCAAAATTGTCCAATTTGAAAGTGACACATTTGATTCACTTGACTTTCCTTTTTCTAGCACAGAAAATTTGAAGGAATTCAAGAGGTGCTGGGCACTAGTCACCAAGGAGAAAGGACAATAAAGGGATGTGTAAAGTACTCAAGAGAAAATCGTTGTCTGTCATTAGGTGAACAGAATGAAGAGTCCTAAGAAGTTGAACTTCCCCAAACAAAAACCAATGACATTTGGAGGGGAATGAAAACTTTTAAAGTTTTTATTATTGTTGATTTATATCTAATATTTTAACATAATTTATTCCAGTTATTTAAGTACTATGCGTTGATGGTAGAAAAATACAGAAAAATCAACAATAAAAGAAAAATAATTATCCATAATTCTCTTACCAAAAAGAACTACTATTCTTTTTTTTGGTATAATTCCTTCCATTCTTTTTGCAGTGTATATATAGATTCTTCTTTTTATTATTATATTTACAAAAAGGAGATAATTTTTACATAAGTAGAAATCCTAATGTTAAGCATAAGAGTGGTTTGAAATCCCATTGTAAATTCATGACCTAATTTTTGTTGGACTGTCACTGAATCTCTTTAAGATACCACCAGACATAAAGGATACCCAGTCCTGGCCTCAAAGAGCTTATTATAATCTGAGGCAGGAGTCAAGGCAGATAAACATTTAAATTAAATCAAGGAGTACTTACTGACTAGACTGCAATAGTACAATATTTTTTCCTTTTTATATAAGTTAATTACAGTAAGAGGAACACTTAATACTTAATGTTCAGAAACTTTTTAAAATGATCCATGAAAGAGACTCAAACCAATGTAGACTTAAGATTAGAATATGTTACTGGAAGTCTTACATACAATGATAAATAGCATAAATGTCACATTCTTCCACTGTCTAGCTGTCTGACCTTGGGTAAGTTACTTAATATCTTTGAGCTACAGTTTCCTCATCTGTACCTTAGGAGAAATGATTCCCACCATTTGGGGTTATTATGAAGATTATATGAGATATATGTAGTAACATTTTTGGCATAAAAAATGTGCTTTAAGTAATGTAGGGACTACTATTATAAAGTGAATGAGGTGACTTCCTCTTATCCTGCTAATGCATGACTTAAACATTAGAACTGGCTGGAAAGTGTAGTAATTTGAATGTGCTGCAAACTCTGACAGAACAGTGTTTTAAAATCCGTGGTTGGGCCCATCTAAACAAAAGAATGGTATAAACTGTTAATGAGTAAACATCAAGCTCTTGAACATAAGCACCCTGAATTTGTAAACTGCTGGTCGAGGAAACAGTCTCACAGCATTTTAAAAACTTTTAGCAAGAGAAATCCAAAATCACTGCAGATGGTGACTGCAGCCATAGATTAAAAGATACTTGCTCCTTGGAAGAAAAGCTATAACAAACCTAGACAGCACATTAAAAAGCAGAAACGTTACTTTGCCGACAAAGGTCCATCTAGTCAAAGCTATGGTTTCTTTAGTAGTCATGTATGGATGTGAGAGTTGGACTATAAAGAAGGCTGAGCTGAAGAATTGATGCTTTTGAACTGTGATGTTGAAGAAGACTCTTGAGAGTCCCTTGGACTGCAAGGAGATCCAACCAGTCCATTCTGAAGGAGATCAGCCCTGGGATTTCTTTGGAAGGAATGATGCTGAAGCTGAAACTCCAATACTTTGGCCACTTGATGGGAAGAGCTGACTCACTGGAAAAGACCCTGATGCTGGGAAAGATTGAAGGCAGGAGGTGAAGGGGACGACAGAGGATGAGATGGTTGGATGGCATCACTGACTCGATGGACATGAGTTTGAGTAAACTCTGGGAGTTGGTGATGGACAGGGAGGCCTGGCATGCTGCAGTCCATGCGGTTGTAAAGAGTCGAACACAACTGAGGGACTGAACAACAACAGCAAGAGAAGGGCCTATTTCTCACTTTCAATATTGTAATACAAAGATATTTGAGGTTATACTCTGAAGAGAAGGTAAACCATTTGTTTCTGTTGCAGATTAAGGGAAACACAGTGGTAAAGAATCCGCCTACTAATGCAAGAGAGAGCTGTGGTTCTCTCAATGCAGGAGATGCAGCTTCTGTCCCTGGGTCGGGAAGACCCCCCTGGAGTAGGAAATGGCCATCCACTCTAGTATTCTTGCCTGGAAAATTCCATGGACAGAGGAGCCTGGTGGGCTGCAGTCCATGAGGTCACAAAGAGTCAGACACAACTGAGTGAGTGAGCACAAAGGATCTATCTGTTAGCTAGTAGCTCAACTGATTTGGAAACTTCGAAGCTCAACTAGTGTTATTACCCAGATTAAAGACAGTCCACTGATGCAGAGGTGGAGTGCAGAATTTTGAATATTTTTTTTTTGACTCTGTGCCTTTGCATATGCTCTTCTATTTGGACACAATCTATATTATTATCACTTACTGCTCAAAAAACTGGCTAACTCCCGATTACTCTTCAGGTGGGCTACTCTGCTCCTTCAAAGCTGGGTTTAAAGGCCTCTTCTGTGCGTCTTCACAGCATTTTATTCTTCAGTTAATGTTGCCCTTTTCACATTTATGGAGGCTAGAGAGTGGGAATGTAGCTGGATAGTACAAACTGTTTCTACATTTACACTATATTTAGTATAAAGTGCTTTTAACTAAAAGAAGGATTCTCCTCTCCCCAAAGCCCCAGGAGCCTCTAGCTTCTAGTCAAGTATAACTTCTGCAGCTCAGAAGTAGGTAAGATCAAAATGTTCGAAGGCAGTTTCATCAAGCCTTATTCCCATTCACTCAAAAGTCATCTGTTGAGTCCTCAGCACTGTGCATTCCAGATGGTCTGTAAAATTAAGTGAATTGTGCACATCATATCACAGAACCTAGAAAGTGTATTTGAAAATGTGTTTTATGGACCTTTCTCAGAAATTCTTTGGCCAGACCGAGTGATGGCTTGGATTTCTCTTACTCTGCTACTGCTACTGCTGCTAAGTTGCTTCAGTCGTGTCCGACTCTGTGTGACCCCATAGACGGCTACCCACCAGGCTTCCCCTTCCCTGTGTCCGACTCTGTGCGACCCATAGATGGCAGCCCAGCAGGCTCCCCCGTCCCTGGGATTCTCCAGGCAAGAATACTGGAGTGGGTTGCCATTTCCTTCTCCAATGCATGAAAGTGAAAAGTGAAAGTGAAGTTGCTCAGTCGTGTCCAACTCTTAGCGACCCCATGGACTGCAGCCTACCAGGCTCCTCCACCATGGGATTTTCCAAGCAAGGGTACTGGAGTAGGGTGCCGTTGCTCTACTGCTGATTTAATGATACTTACTGTCTACTGCAACAGGAATAGAAAGTGGGTTTCCATGGTGCTCTAGAGTAAAATTATCCCTTTGTGTATCTGCCTTCCCTGTGAGTCTGTGGCTTCTATCAAGGCAAGGGTCACACCTTGCTCTCCAGTGTCCTCTGAGTCTGCTACAGTGCCTACAGGCTCATAGCAGGTGCCCACAAATGTTTGTCGAATGAAGGGGTGAAAGATTCATCAGTAAGGGCCTGGGTGGTCCTTGAAACCTGAGCTCTATTTATTAGAAACCAAGAGTTGGCTTCCTCTTTAAGATTAGGAAAGGCGCAGACTTTAGGACATTATCATTGCTCAGTTGCTTGTCCAGGGAGGGGAGAACACCTGCCTACATTGCCAAGAAGCCAACAAACTCCTTTTAATGCTCCAGAGGAAAAAACCCTGAAACTCTTCTCTCCATGTCAAAACTACAGTTTGGGTTTAAGAGCTTCTGAAATTATAAGTAAAGAGTCCTTTTTTCCCCCTAGAATAGAATTTCTTAATTTTAATAGATTTTCAAAATTGTTTATCACCCTCCAAAAGGGTAAGAATCATTGCTCCAAACCCTTTCTTGAAATGCGTTCAGGGGATCTCTTTTGATATTGTCACCAGGTAAAAAGCACTGAATATGCCACGATTGGAGTATTTTCTTTTTCCTCACAGACTGTTGCAAGGAGGGAGACCCCTTCTGGGGCCTAAGAGTGTGCTCTTGTCTAACACTTGGAAATGAAGTGTCCGAGGAGACACATATGCTGACAAAGCAAGAGATTTTATTGGGAAGGGGTGTCCAGGCAGAGAGCAGCAGGGTAAGGGAACCCAGGAGAAGTACTCTGCCATGTGACTTGCAGTCTTGGGGTTTATGGTATTAGGGTTAGTTTCTGAGTTTTCTCTGGCCATTCATCCTGACTCAGGGCCCTTCCTGGTGGCATATGCATTGCCCAACCAATATGGAGTCCAGTGAGAAGGATTCTGGGAGGTTGGTAGGACACATGGACTGACATCGCCTCTTTCCTTTGACCTTTCCCGAATTCTTCCTGTTGGTGGTAGCTTGTTAGTTTCACAATCCTTACTGAATGATGTGCTCTAAAATGCTATATAAAAGATCACTCCAGCTGCTATATGGAGAATGAATTATAAAGAGCTAAGAAAGGAAATTAGGAGGCTGCTGTAGAATCTCAAGCTATAGACAGTGGTGGCTTGGATCAAGGTGGAGGTGTAGAGATGTACAGAAGTGGTGGGTTGCAGGTATACATGCAAGGCACCCGGGCCATGCCTGATGCACAGTGAGCACTTCATAAACTCCAGCTATTACCAGTATCATCATTATAGTTATTGGCGTGGTGAAATGAAATCGGATGGAGTGTAATGGGTCAACAGAATGGTGGTTTTAAGATTACTTGGAGAGTTCCCTGCTGGCCTAGTGGTTGGGATTCTGGGCTTTCATTGCCGTGGCCTGGTTTCAATCTCTGGTTGGGGAACTGAGGTCCTGTTCTGCAAGCCGTGAGGCATGGCTGAAAAAAAAAGAAAAAAGAGGAAAAAAAGAATATTACTGAACTTAGAGAAAATAAAGATGAACTAAATATTATTTGTATGTGGAGATGTAATTAATGTTACTTTTCAGACACTGTCTTCAATGCAGTGTTTTCAATACTTTTCCCTTTGTGTTTTGAGAAGAAATCCATCATTTGCTTCTTTCAGGACACACTGTTGAGAAATTATCAGTGAAAGAATCTTGATTATCTTCAAATGACAGATGTGAAATAGTGAATTTGAAGTTGTGTGGAAGATGTAATATATTGCTTTGCTCTGAAATTTATTATGAGCAAGGAGTTGGAAAAAAATAGGGAGTTAATATTCAGGAAGAAAGCAAAACTAAAAAAGATGACACAGACAGATTAATATATTTATGGATACATGCCATCCAATTTGATGCCAGAAAAGCCAAATGAAGAAGTAATGTTCTGAAAACAACTCACAATTACCAAAATCACTAAGCTCTGAGTCAGAGAAGTATGAAGACTTGCAACATTCATACATATATAGTTACTATGGAATTATTTAAAGTTGAGAGAGAGAGGGAGATTGGGGGGTCGGGGTGAGGGGTAGAGGGGGAAGGGAGACGTAGGCTGGGGTGGAGGCTGAAGGCAGAGAAAGGGATGGGGGTAGGGGGAGAGAGAGATGGGAAAAGAGAGAGAGAGATGGGGAGAGATGTTCTTTTTCTTTCCCCCTTTTTCAGAAATGTGTTTTTGGCTCTACACTTTAACAAATGCAATATCTTTTCAGTCTACCCTTATCAAGCAAGCTCATATTTACAAGCCAAATTATACTGAGACACACAAGTCTTAAATGAAAGACAGACATCACTGTAATCCTTTAAGGTCACGCTGATCTCTTCAAATGTTAGAATTCACTAGGGTAAGGTTGACTTTTCAGCTAAGTGACCCCATCACTTTAGGGTAATCCCTGTAATGAGTATAAAAGTAGTAACACATCCTAAGAAAACACTAGGTTCTAAATGATAATATTCTATGAGGCCAGAGTCTGCTTTCTAAATGTGGATACCAGTATTCTCCAAGCAGAGTGATTTCTAGATATACTGAAGTAGTTGAGAGTACCCAGAGTGGGACAACAGTTTTGGCTCCTTTCAAAATTCTTTCTTCTTTTTTTTTTGGTTGGGGGGAGTAGGGGTGGAGATTAAAATGGGAATAAGTGTCTATCACTTAAGGAGACAGTTGGATCATTAGAAATACACTTTTTAAATCAGCAGAACCAAATCATCTAAATACAAGCAAAAACTGCGTTCTCAAAAGCATGTTCTGTGGATCAGTGACTCTTCAAGGCATCACTTGAAAGAAATCTCAGACATATTGACTGCGGTATTCACACTCTCAGATCTGCTTGGCCCCACAACAAGCCCATTCTGCCACTGTGTGGCATGCACGACCTCTTCAAGGTCAGGGTCAGCCACAATCTCATTAAAATGATATAAAAAATTAGTAAAGCATGTACAATACCTGGAGCTGCAACTGGTTCTGGGATTGTAATCGACACTTGTCATCTTTTCCTCCTCTACCACCATCCGTTCTAGATCTCCCCTACCCCTGGCCATCACTTTTGCTGCTTTAGATTGCTTTCCTGATAGAATAATCCAGACCTTTATCTCTGAGAATCTGTCCCCCTAGGTGCCACACCCTTGTTAGGCTGTGATCACTACCTTTCCCATTCACCATTACCATCAAGAGGAAGGCACCAAGAGGCACCTCAGTGAATCTTCTGAGTTCCAGGCATATTCTTCTCTGCCTCCATTATGTAAGAGCAAGCCCAGCACCTCATGATCATTAAGAAAGATTTCTCCCATCAGTTTAATACCTCCTTCCTTTAATTGCTGGTCCATAGACATGAAGAGCCCAGAGTGACCAGGTGGCAGTGGTGGCTGCAGGCTCAGTGAAACCTTTTTCATATTCCCTGGTGGAAGGATAGCCCTACTGGGAACGAGGACTTCTAACCCAGCAAAACCTAAGTTGTAGGAATGGGAAGCACAAATACGAAGTGAGTTACTGGAAGTGGTGGTGAAAGGGGCCAATTTTACTTTCATCCCTACATCCCTAGACCAATATATTTTAGCTATTAGGGTGCAGGATTATATATCAGCTCAGTGCATCTGAGGGAGCTCCATAACCTGGAGGGTTTCATCTCTGAACTGCTGTCTGCTCTAATCTTTAATAAGCCATTCCAATATTCTATCAGATCTGCTTCTGGATGAATATACTCATGGTAGGACAAATGGACTCTGAGGTCAAGTGCCCTTCCTACTGACATACATCCTTTGCTGCAGATTGTGCCCTTTCATCAAAAGCAATGCTATGTGGGCTTCCATGAACGTAAATCACATTCTAAATGTCCTTAGATGATGGGTAGGGAAAGCAGACACACAGAAAGCAGGTTTCATTTTTGCTCTCTCCAGAAAGAAATGTCTCAAGATGTGGAGAGTGGCACTAACAGCTGTAATTCTACCTAAGGTGGGAGACTGTATTTAATTTAAGCTTTGTGCTTAATTGATTAATTTGGTTATTGTTTCATCACTTTTGAACGCACACATTTTAAGCTTCTAAATTTTATGGGAAATCATTTACATCATATAATGTGTTTCTGTCCCTAACACTGAAGCTCCAATGATGATCAAATCCACTAATGAAATTTTTATGTAAAAGCAGAGTGCTGCTTTTACATAAAGTCATCCTAGGATACTGAAGATTTGATAAGCATACAGCAAAGAATTTGTTTTGTTGTCTGCTGGAACTAATTAAATGCATGGACGGACAAACAAGTCCAATCAGTATGCTCTTCTAATTCATCCAAGAAATCCCAAGAGAATGAGATCTGTTTTTATTGATGTCTTAATTGCTATAAGTCATCCTGACTCTCCCAGATCTAGGTAAATAATAACCATAATAAACACTTTCTTGGTGCATGTTGTACTTAGACTGGTGACCCTCGATTCATTTTTTTTTTTTTTGTATTCAGGAAGGAATTCATATTCCTATATCTAAAAATATTGAAAAACTTAGTATTAAGAGGACCCATTCTATGCCACCTGTATTGCCTCCCAGAAATCCCCATATGGGCAGGCACATGTACCTTCCTTTCACATGGGAAGATAAATGGGGGCTGACATAGAGGTGTACAAGACCAGCTAGATAGTTCCTTCCTGCATTTATTTTGAGGAACTGCATTTATTTTCGAGGAATTCTCCAAGTCCGTAAGCTCTAGTCTTCAATGTGATCAAACTGAGGCCTTTAGAGTAGAAGGTGAGGCTAAACTAACAGAGATGCTGGAATGGCATCTCTGCTGGCTGCTCTGCTTCAGACTAAGAAATTAACCTCTTTGTGCCCTAGTTTCCTCATCTGTAAAATGCTGATGGTAATAGGAACCTTTTTCATGAAGTGTCAAAAGGACTAAATAAATTAGAACACATGAAGTCAGTCCTAGAGGCAATCAACGCTGAATATTCCTTAGAAGGACTGATGCTGAAGCTGAAGCTCCAGTACTTTGGCCACCTGGTGCGAACAGCTGACACTTTGGAAAAGACCCTGATGCTGGGAAAGATGGAGGGCAGGAGGAGAAGGGGGTGACAGAGGATGAGATGGTTGGATAGCATCACCAACTCAATGGATATGAGTTTGAACAAACTCTGGGAGATAGTGAAGGACAGGTAAGCCTGGCATGTAAGAGTTGGATGCGACTGAGAGACTGAACAGCAACGACAACACATGAAGTAGTTAAAAAACTACCCGGTTCATCATAAGCATTCAGTGCTAGGCTGCCATCATCATCACTGTCGTCATATTTATCTCATGTATATCCTCCTGGGTGAAAAAGCAAATTGAACTTCAATAAGCATGACTCCATTTGTACTCCAAGAAGCTGAATGGGTTCAGATAGCCTAAACTGATGAAGATTTCCAATAACTGACTTTTATAATTATTCACCAATTTTGCTGTATATCTTTCTTGATACTATTTCTTTTTTAAGATATTTATTTGGCTGCACCAAGTCTTAGTTGCAGCATGGGGAATCCTCTATCTTCATTGTGGCATTTTTTTTTTTAGTTTTTCTTTTTTTTAGTTGAATCTTGTGGGATCTAGTTCCCTGACCAGGGATTGAACCTGGGCCCCTGCTTTGGGAGCACAGCCACTGGGCTATCAGGGAAGTACCTCTTGATACTATTTCTGAGAGAAGGTGTTATGGGTCAAATTGTGTCCTCAGAGAGATATGTCCAAGTCCTAACAACTTGTACCTCAGGATGTGATCTTATTTGGGAACAGGGTGACATCATTGCAGGTGTAATCAATTAAGATGATGTACTAGAGTAGGGTGGACCCCTAGTCCAGAGTGACCATGTCCTTGTAAGTAGAGGGAAATTTGGAATAAGGATACACAAAGGGAGAATAATATAAAAATGACCATGTGATGATGGAGGCAGAGAATGGAATGATGATCTCCAATCAAAGGAATGCCAAGGTTTGCTGGCAAATAGTAGAAGCGAGAAGGGGCATGGAATGATTTTCTTCTATACATTTTAGAGCATGACCCTCCTTATATCATGATTTTGGACTTATAGCCTCCAGAACTGTGAAACAATAAATTTGTTTTAAGTCACCTGTTCTTTGTTGTGATAACCCTAGGAAATAATACAAAAGAGGATGGAAAAAATTACCATTGAGGAGCTGACAGCACTTAGACTTAACCAATCAGGACTCTGGAAGCTTAGGGTGACATTCAAACGCTGAAGTTGTTGCTTTGTTTTCTCTGATAATTTCGACAAAAGTCCTGCCAATCTGATCTTTTTTTCTTATTCTAATCTGTTGCCAAGATCTGCTTTTTAGGGCAAGTAGGTTATGAACATACATTCTTTCCTATCAGACACTTGAACAAACTTCCTCAAATTTTGTGCCCTATTCTTTTGTTCATTCTCTAGAACAGAGTGCTCAAGTAACAGGCAACCTTGTTTAGACTGACCTGAGTCATAACCACTCCTGTGCCTGTGGGTTTTTACAAAAGACGTATCTAGTCTTTTGTGATTTCCCTACCACGATTCTTCCCTCTCTTCCTTTACCCAGCTTCAGTATGATTTGATTATTTTCAGTGGGAAAGCAGATTCTCTTTGTGTGGCAGGAATTCAGCTAGATCCCCAGGTATGTTTATACAACGTAATTTCTGTTGTTTAGTTGCTAAGTTGCATCCAACTCTTTTGTGACCCTATGAAGCCCGCCAGGCTTCCCTACCCATGGGATTTCCCAGGCAAGGATACTGGAGTAGATTGTCATTTCCTTCTCCAAGGGATCTTCCTGACCCAGGGATCGAACGTGCATGTCCTACGTTGGCAGGCAGATTTTTTTTTTTTTTTTAACCACTGAACCACCATGGAAGCCCAACACAATTTTACCTAGTTCTAAAAACAGGTTTTGGGCGCATATTATTTACCAGGGCCACAGTTATCTTTCCAAAGTGATCATCTCAGATCAGGGTGGCCAAGATTTGTTGTCAAATATTTTCTTGACGTGGAAAATCCTTCCACAATTACAAGTTCTATGTTCACTTTGAACAAATGACCATACAGTTAAATTCAAGATTTCATAGATGCTTAATCTGAAAGTAATAGAGGTAAAGTTTATGAAAGCATTTTTGACTCCTCAGCATTAGCTAATTCTCTTACATTTACTACCCTCCAGTTCTATCAGATGATAAGGTTTTTGTCCAAATCGGCATGCACATTTTTCTTTGTGGTAGTTTTCATGACTGTTCCCCAAAACACATTGTTCAGAACATTTGGGACAAAGCATCACATTCTCTTACCTGTAAGAATAAGTGATCACTTGTCCTCCTGATTCTGCTGTACTATTTTGTAATGTATATTAAATACAAAGTAGCTCTAAAGATGCATAGTATGGAGAGAGTAACATGGAAACTTACATTACTATATGCAAAATAGATAGCTGATGGGAATTTGCTGTATGACTCAGGGAACTCAAACCAGGGACCTGTAACAAATCTAGAGAGCTGGGATGGGAGGGAGATGGGAGGAAGTTTCAAGAGGGAGGGGATATATGTATAGCCATGGGCCGATGCATATTGATGTTTGGCCAAAACCAACGCAATTCTGTAAAGCAATTATCCTTCGGTGAAAAAATAAATAAATTTTAAAAATAAAAAGCATATTTACATTTGTAACTACAGAAAAAAGATACATCGTATGCATTTTCAGAAGTCTCCAGCAAGGGCATGGACAAGGGCATGTGCCTACGCATCAAGAAAGATCCAGCTTTGTATATTTTTAAAGAGCTGTTGGAGTAGCTTTAGTTCCTTCTGCTCCTTGATTAAATCTTGATTAAAATCAGCATTGCAGTTGTAGGATGGGAAGCGGTCTTCTTCTTCCTTTCCCTGCTGTAGGTAACGTCACTTGATTGCTTGAGACAGTTAAAGGTGCTTTGGCAGTAAAAGGACAGCAAGATTAATAAGCAGGCATTTCCATAGTAACAGCAAAGCACTCTGGGAGACAGAACCACTTGGGGGTGGAGCTGAATACGCCAGGATTTTAGCTCCCATGACAACAGCAGAGGGTGGGGTAGGGATGAACACACTCAAAACTTAGCAAAGGTCCATTTAGTGAAGACAATGTATAATCAGAGTTGTCAATCTATTTTAAAATTCAAAGTTAAATCAAATTTGAGACCACAAGCTGATGCAAAACATTTAAAATACACTGTACATCCACTGAAAATTTCTGAAGCATAAGCACAAATAGTTTAAGAACTATCCAATTGTGACAACTTGTTAGTTTAAAAAAATCCAATTACCAAGATTTTTGTCCCAGAGTAGTTGCAGAAAATTACACAATTAGAGCAATTTTTCTCAGCTGCTCCACTATAGAAAATGAAAGTAATTATACAAAAATAGTGTAAGATAGTTTTCACAACTGCAAGTTAGATTTTTGCTTTCTTTAGAAGAAATCCTGTTTGTAGATAACCATCTCAACCAAAAGAGAGATTCAGAAGTGAAAAAGAGAAAGCAGTAGCTAAAAGAAGCAGACCAGGGCAAAAGGTGAGTGAAATGCTACAAGACTTGGGAGAAGCTGGGAAGAATTCTGAAAGACCTAAGAACCCAGCATTCCATTCAAAACAAGTTTAACACAAATTGTATTCCTCCCTGTTTCATTAACATCAAAGTTTTTGAAGTTCTCCTTTGTCCTACACAAAATTATAATATATCGGGTGGCTTACCATCCATGTAGGAATAGGTTAGGTATTATTTTTTAACCAGACTTCTTGAGTCAAATTTACACAGCCAGTGAAACAGAATACTGGAAATTATCTGGTGAATTGGGAATAAGTTAGTTACTCATCAGGTCCATTAAGGTAAATCTGTATGTTTGTATCTGTTTTTCACTAAGAATACTTACTATCTTGAAGTATTTACTGAGAGTTTTACTCAGTGTTCACTATGAACTTGGAAAATAGGTCATTGAAGCAACCAGTTTTCTGCTCTGGGCTGTCTATGCTCTAACTGTGCCTTGTGCCCAGTAGGATCTGGTTGCCAGAATATCATTTAAGGAGATGAAGGATCTGGCCCCAGTGTCTCAGAAGCATGATGCTTATTTGGTAAGCATCCAACACCCATATCCTACATTTGGAAAAGAAGGTTTACTATCAGGATCATCTAATAAGATTGCTTGCCAAGTATCAGCACCCATAATCTGGGAGTTGTCCTCCTCCCCTACCTTCCACAGTTAGCAAGACTGTGCTGTGACCCTGATTCCCTGTCTATAGTTGATTGATCGGAGAATGGGCACCTAAGTAGAACTTGATTAGTCACAGTCATTACCCAGGATTTGGGTATCTGGGACTTGAAGCTGAGTCTGTCTCTCACCAGTGACTAAAGCTATAAGACGTAAAATTCTGGAGCTGTTAGTGACCATATTCTTTGTTATATGGATAAAACCTTAAGAGGAAAGAATAAAGGCACCAAAGGCAGTCACAAGAGGTAGAGACTTCATTTAGATGGTGTTCCACACTCCCTCAAGTCCAGTTGTTTCTGAAGTCCAGGTATTTCCTATGACCTGATGGTATCTGCCCAACAAATCTTCCACTACCCTCCCTGCCTCTACCTTTTGACTCAGCCTATCTAAAGCTGGGTTTCTACCTCTTCCAACTCAGAGTCCTGCCTAATTTAACAATCTGTCCTTAAGTTGTCTACAAAACCTGATAAAAAGAAAGTGGTACAACCACTTAGATAGAAAACACATTGTGGGAAATAAAATAGGGGCACACAAAAAGTCATTGTAGTTGTGCTTTACTTGCAATTTAGTGGTTTGTGAGGGAGTCAAAGGGGCTCAGAAGCCACTACAAATAGGGAATCAGAAGAAGAAACAAGACCAGCTGGGAGTAAAAATGCAATAAAAATCAGAAGGTGGCATCTTTTCTGATTACCTGTAGAGGATAACAGGAATCGGAGTTGAAATACTTATTTAGGCTTTTTGGTTTATGCTGCTTATTATAGGATGTGGTAGGAAGGTTCTTTAAAATTTAAAATAACACACACTCAGGAGACTAGTCCAAAATCCAGATAATGGGAATTCTTAAAATAGAGAAAAGAGAACATGAAGGAAGCTATGACTCAAGACAGTTTTCTGGACTGAAGGAGTTTCCAGCTTGAACAGGTTACTGAGAGCCCAGCACAATAATTGAGCATAGATCTTCACCAAGACATATTACTAGGAAATTCAGAATATGGGACAAAGAGAACCTTAAATATCCCCAGAGAAGAGGAGATATACAAAGTAACAGGAATCAGAATTTCTTCTAGAATCTCAAAAACAAATCTGTTGGAGCAATCTCTTCATAATTATTTCCAATCTAGAATTCTATATTCAGTCCAACTACCAATTAAATAGAAGTGTAGAACAAATATATCTTAGAAATATAAGGTCTCAAAAATGTATTTCCTACACATAGTAAGAAAACCATTGATGAAAGTGTGCCACTAAAAGGGGACAGTAAACTAAGAGAAAAGGGAAAAAGAAGGCAAAGGAATCTGCAGGCATATGGGAGAATCACAGGATGACAGCTGTGCACTGGATTTAGAGAGTCACTAAGTCCACATCAAAGCAGGTTCAGCAGTTGGTTACTCTGAGTCAATGTTCATAGCTACCCTTCCCTCTCAAGTGAAAAGGTAGGCATAGTGACAATCAGTTGAACTCAATTAGTTACCTATTGCTGTGTACAATAACCACAAATGTAGTGCTTTGAAAGAATTACATTTATCACCTTACAGTTCTTGTACGTCAGGAGTCCAGCTACAGTTCTGGTTACTTTGCTCAGAGTATCACAACGTTGAAACTATGGTATTGGCTAGGGTTGAATTCTTGTCTGGAACTCAGGGTCTTAACTGGTTGTTGGCATCTCATGTGATTGCTGGCAGTTTTTGGTTCCTTGTGATTGTAGAGCTGAGGTTTGGTTTTCTTGCCGATTGTCATTTTGGGCCACTCTGTGCTGCCAGAATGCAAAAGTAGGAAGTCAGGAAACACCTGGAATAACAGGCAAATTTGGCTGTGGAGTATGGAATGAAGCAGGGCAAAAGCTAATAGAGTTTTGCCAAGGGAACGCACTAGTCATAGCAAACACCCTCTTCCAACAACACAAGAGAAGACTCTACACATGGACATCACCAGATGGTCAACACTGAAATCAGATTGATTATATTCTTTGCAGCCCAAGATGGAGAAGCTCTATACAGTCAGCAAAAACAGGACCTTGAGCTGACTGTGGCTCAGATCATGAACTCCTTATTGCCAAATTCAGACTTAAATTGAAGAAAGTAGGGAAAACAACTAGACCATTCAGGTATGACCTAAATCAAATTCCTTATGATTATACAGTGGAAGTGAGAAATAGATTTAAGGGACTAGATCTGATAGAGTGCCTGATGAACTATGGATGGAGGTTTGTGACATTGTACAGGAGACAAGGATCAAGACCAACCCCGAGAAAAAGAAATGCAAAACAAAATGGCTGTCTGAGGAGGCCTTACAAATAGCTGTGAAAAGAAGAGAAGCGAAAAGCAAAGGAGAAAAGGAAAGATATAAGCATCTGAATGCAGAGTTCCAAAGAATAGAAAGGAGACATAAGAAAGCCTTCCTCAGTGATCGATGCAAAGAAATAGAGCAAAACAACAGGATGGGAAAGACTAGAGATCTCTTCAAGAAAATTAGAGATATGAAGGGAACATTGCATGCAAAGATGGGCTCGGTAAAGGACAGAAACGGTACAGACCTAACAGAAGCAGAAGATATTAAGAAGAGGTGGCAAGAATACACAGAAGAACTGTACAAAAAAGATCTTCATGACCCAGATCATCATGATGGTGTGATCACTCACCTAGAGCCAGACATTCTGGAATGTGAAGTCAAGTGGGCCTTAGAAAGCATCACTACGAACAAAGCTAGTGGAGGTGATAGAATTCCAGTTGAGCTATATCTTTTTTTTAAATTTAAATTTATTTAATTAGAGGCTAATTACTTTACAATTCAAATCCTGAAAGATGATGCTGTGAAAGTGCTGCACTCAATATGCCAGCAAATTTGGAAAACTCAGCAGTGGCCACAGGACTGGAAAAGATCAGTTTTCATTCCAATCCCAAAGAAAGGCAATGCCAAAGAATGCTCAAACTTCCACACAATTGCACTCATCTCATACGCTAGTAAAGTAATGCTCAAAATTCTCCAAGCTAGGCTTCAGCAATATGTGAACCATGAACTTCCTGATGTTCAAGCTGGTTTTAGAAAAGGCAGAGGAACCAGAGATCATATTGCCAACATCCGCTGGATCACAGAAAAAGCAAGAGAGTTCCAGAAAAACATCTATTTCTGCTTTATTGACTATGCCAAAGCCTTGGACTGTGTGGATTACAATAAACTGTGGAAAATTCTGAAAGAGATTGAAATACCAGACCACCTGACCTGCCTCTTGAGAAACCTATATGCAGGTCAGGAAGCAACAGTTAGAACTGGACATGGAACAACAGACTAGTTCCAAATAGGAAAAGGAGTACGTCAAGCCTGTATACTGTCACCCTGCTTATTTAACTTATATGCAGAGTACATCATGACAAATGCTGGGCTGGATGAAGCACAGGCTGGCATCAAGATTGCCAGGAGAAATATAAATAACCTCAGATATGCAGATGACACCACCCTGATGGCAGAAAGTGAAGAGGAACTAAAAAGCCTCTTGATGAAAGTGAAAGAGGAGAGTGAAAAAATTGGCTTAAAGCTCAACATTCAGAAAACGAAGATCATGGCATCTGGTTCCATCACTTCATGGGAAGTAGATGGGGAAACAGTGGAAACAGTGTCAGACTTTATTTTTCTGGGCTCCAAAATCACTGCAGATGGTGACTGCAGCCATGAAATTAAAAGAGGCCTACTCCTTGGAAGGAAAATTATGACCAACCTAGATAGCATATCAAAAAGCAGAGATATTACTTTGCCAACAAAGGTCCATCTAGTCAAGGCTATGGTTTTTCTAGTGGCCATGTATGGATGTGAGATTGGACTGTGAAGAAAGCTGAGCACCGAAGAATTGATGCTTTTGAACTGTGGTGTTGGAGAAGACTCTTGAGAGTCCCTTGGACTGCAGGGAGGTCCAACCAGTCCATCCTAAAGGAGTTCAGTCCTGGGTGTTCATTGGAAGGACTGATGCTAAAGCTGAAACTCCAATATTTTGGACACCTCATGCGAAGAGTTGACTCATCAGAAAAGACTCTGATGCTGGGAGGGATTGGGGGCAGGTGGAGAAGGGGATGACAGAGGATGAGATGGCTGGGTGGCATCACCGACTCTATGGATGTGAGTCTGAGTGAACTCCAGGAGTTGGTGATGGACAGGGAGGCCTGGTGTGCTGTGATTTATGGGGTCGCAAAGAGTCGGATACGACTGAGTGACTGAACTGAACTGTGTCCCAGAAGCCAGCTGCAGTTTCTTACCATGTGGGCCTCTCACCACATGGCAGTCTACTTCTTCAAGGCCTGCAGAAGAATCTCTGAGAAGGAGATGGAGTCTTTTATAATATAATCTACTCAAGGGAGTGGGCTATCCCATCACCTTTGCTATATTCTACTGATTAGAGAACACAGGTTCTGCCTACAAGTGATTCAGATCAGATCAGTCGCTCAGTCATGTCCGACTCTCTGCGACCCCATGAATCGCAGCACGCCAGGCCTCCCTGTCCATCACCAACTCCCGGAGTTCACAGAGACTCATATCCATCGAGTCAGTGATGCCATCCAGCCATCTCATCCTCTGTCGTCCCCTTCTCCTCCTGCCCCCAATCCCTCCCAGCATCAGAGTCTTTTCCAGTGAGTCAACTCTTCACGTGAGGTGGCCAAAGTACTGGAGTTTCAGCTTTAGCATCATTCCTTCCAAAGAAATCCCAGGGCTGATCTCCTTCAGAATGGACTGGTTGGATCTCCTTGCAGTCCAAGGGACTCTCAAGAGTCTTCTCCAACACCACAGTTCAAAAGCATCAATTCTTCGGCGCTCAGCCTTCTTCACAGTCCAACTCTCACATCCATACATGACCACAGGAAAAACCATAGCCTTGACTAGACGAACCTTTGTTGGCAAAGTAATGTCTCTGCTTTTGAATATGCTATCTAGGTTGGTCATAACTTTCCTTCCAAGGAGTAAGCATCTTTTAATTTTAACAATAACTCATTGAGTGTTGGGGGGGTATGACTTTAGGGTGTGTTTATAAGAGGAACTATTAATGTAGCTGATAATACATGATGATGGAACATGACTGAAATTAAGTGTATGCATGCTGTTGCTTCAGTTGTGTCCGACTCTCAGCAACCCTATGCACTGTAGCCTGCCAGGCTCTTCTGTCCATGGGATTCTCCAGGCAAGAACACTGGAGTGAGTAGCCATTTCCTTCTCCAGGGGATTATCCTGACTCAGGATTGAACCGCTGTCTCCTGTATCTCCTGGATAGGAGGGCTCTTTACCACTAATGCCACCTGAGAAGCCCATGAGATTAAGAGATTAAGTAATAAGGCAATAAATATTCTCTAACAAGAATGGTTACATTGATATCTGATATTCTTCTAATCAACATATTGACAAAAAACTTCAGATGGCTGCAATGCAGGAAAAAAACTTCCCAAATATGAGGAATTATAAATCCATATTTCCTCTCACTGAACACTATGTGAGAATCACAGTGTTGTTCAGTATACAGTAAGTTATCCTTTTATATTGCTGTATAGTATTCTGTTGCATAGCTATACCAACTTATCTATCCATTCTACTGTTGATAGAATGCTTACTTTGTTTCTAGTTTTTGGTGCTTACAAATACTGCTGCTAGGAATACCTGTGTACGTTTTGATTCTCCTAGGAATTTTTTAATCTAATAATTAAAAATCTATAGTAAATGTAACAGTGAACTATCAAAAGCTTCTCTGAGATCAGGAATGAGAAAAGGATGTATAGTATCACTTGTTTTAGATATTTTGCTAGAGGTTCTAGTCAATACAAGTGCCTGGAAAAAAGAAGGTTTAGAGGTAAACTGATGAGAGGAAAAAATAAAATTATCATTATTTCAGACTATGTAATTTGTATACATAAAAGTACAAATTAACTTACAATTAAAATAAGTATATTTACTAAGGTTAATATGTAAAAGTTACCTATATATAATAGAAATACTTATGCTGGCAACAATTAATTTTAATTAAAAATTATGGGCTTCCCTGGTGGCTCAGACAGTAAAGAATCTGCCTAAAATGTGGGAGACCTGGGTTTGATCGATGGGGTGGGAGGATGCCCCCAGAGAAGAAACTGGCTACCCACTCCAGTATTCCTGCCTGGAGAATTCCATGAACAGAGGAGCCTGGCAGGCTACAGTCCATGGGTTGCAAAGAGTTGGACACAACTGAGTGACTAACACTACTACTTACTACTATAATAAAATTATTAAATGCTAGAAGTGGGTCAAATTAAGGATGTAAGATTTATACACACAAAAAAATTACTAAATATACTGAGATCAAATAAGATCTTTATAAATTCAGACATATACCATCTTTGTGGATTTGAATACTCAGTATTATTAAGATATCAGTTCTCTATATACTGACCTACAGATGCAGTACAAGCTTTATCAAAATCCTGTGATGTTTGGTTTGAAGAACTTGACGAACTGATTCTAAAATTTATATGAAAATCCAGAGTCAAGAATAACAAAGACACACTTGACAAAACAGACAGTTGGAGGACATAGACTATCGGATTTCAAGACATGTTATAAAGCAGTAATTAAATGTAGTAATGGCATGAGGATGGACACAGAGACCGGTAAAAGAGATATGAACTTAGAATAGACTGCATACATACAATCACTTGATTTAAAACAAAGATGCCATTGGAATTCAGGGAATGAAAAGAATGTCTTAGTAATAAAGTGTTTTGAGAAACTGGATATTCATAAGAGGAACATATGAAAATTGACCTTTTCCTTATACAGTGTGCAGAAATTTGAGGGGTTCACAGATTTTAAAACCAAAGCTCTAAGAATCAAGCTTTTATAAGAGAACATAGGAGAGCATAGTCTTAAGGGTAGGCAAAGATCTCTTAGGATACAATGCATTAATCAAGGGAAAAATAGGTAAATTGGATTTCATTAAAATTAGGAACTTATGTTCATCAAAAGGCATACTAAAAACATGAAAAAGCAAGCCAAAGAATATAAGATAATTACAATACATATATACAACAAAGGGTTTGTTTCTAGAATATAAAAAGAGCTCCTACAAAAAATGAAGAAAAAACAGGCAATCCAGTAGGAAAATGAGAAAAGACTTGAATAGGCACTTCATAGAAGAGATACTTTAATGGCTACAAAAAAGAACTTAATGACCCAGATAACCGTGATGGTGTGATTACTCATCTAGAGCCAGACATCCTGGAGCACAAAGTCAAGTGGGCCTTAGGAAGCATCACTACGAACAAAGCTAGTGGAGGTGATAGAATTCCAACTGAGCTATGTCAAATCCTAAAAGATGATGCTGTGAAAGTGCTGCAGTCAGTATGCCAGCAAATTTGGAAAACTCAGCAGTGGCCACAGGACTGTAAAAGGTCAGTTTTCATTCCAATGCCAAAGAATGTTCAAACTACTGCACAGTTGCACTTAACTCACATGCTAGCACGGAGAAGGCAATGGCATCCCACTCCAGTACTCTTGCCTGGAAAATCCCATGGACGGAGGAACCTGGTAGGCTATAGTCCCTGGGGCTGCTAAGAGTCGGACACGACTGAGCGACTGCACTTTCACTTTTCACTATCATGCACTGGAGAAGGAAATGGCAACCCACTCCAGTGTTCTTGCCTGGAGAATCCTAGGGATGGGGCAGCCTGGTGGGCTGCCGTCTATGGGGTCACACAGAGTCGGACATGACTGAGGTGACTTAGCAGCAGCACATGCTAGCAAAGTAATGCTCAAAATTCTCCAAGCGAGGCTTCAACAGTACATGAACCATGAAATTCCAGATGTTCAAGCTGGATTTAGAAAAGGCAGAGGAACCAAAGGTCAAATTGTCAACATCCGTTGGATCATAGAGAAAGCAAGGGCATTCCAGAAAAACATCTACTCCTGCTTCCTTGACTACACTAAATCCTTTAACTGTGCAGATCACAACAAACTGTGGAAAATTCTCAAAGAGAGATGGGACTACCAGACCACCTTACCTGTCTCCTGAGAAACCTGTATGTAGGTCAAGAAGCAACAGTTAGAACCAAACATGAACAATGGGCTGGCTCCAAATTGGGAAAGGAGTGTGTTAAGACTGTATATTGTCACCTTGCTTATTTAACTTAAATGCAGAGAAATCATGGGAAGTGCTGAGCTGGATGAAGCACAGGCTGGAATCAAGATTTCTGGGAGAAATATCAGTAACCTCAGATATGCAGATAATGCCACCCTTATGGCAGAAAGCGAGGGGAACTAAAGAGCCTCTTGATGAATGTGAAAGAAAAGAGTGGAAAGCTGGCTTAAAACTCAACATTCAAAAAACTAAGATCATGGCATCTGGTCCCATCACTCCATGACAAATAGATGGGGAAACAATGGAAACAGTGACAGACTTTATTTTCTTGGGCTCCAAAATCACTGCAGCCATGAAATTAAAAGATGCTTGCTCCTTGGAAGAAAAGCTGACAAACCTAGACAGTGTTTGCAGAGACATCACTTTGCCCATAAAGGTCCATCTAATCAAAGCTATGGTTTTTGCAGTTCTCATGTGTGGATGTGAGAGTTGGATCACAGAGGCTGAATGCCAAAATGATGCTTTTGAACTGTGGTGTTGGAGAAGACTCTTGACAGTCCCTTGGACTGCAAGGAGCTCAAACCAGTCAATGCTAAAGGAAATCAACCCTGAATATTCATTGGAAGGACTGATGCTGAAGCTCCAATACTTAGGCCACCTAATGCAAAGAACTGACTCAGTAGAAAAGACCCTGATGCTGAGAAAGATTGAAGACACGAGGAGAAGGGGATGACAGAGGATAAGATGATTGGATGACATCATCAACTCAATGGACATGAGTTTGAGCAAGCTCTGGGATTTGATGATGGACAGGGAAGCCTGGTGTTCTGCAGTCCATGGGGTTGCAAAGAGTTGGACACACCTGAGCGACTGAACTGACTGAACTGAATGAAATATGAAAAGGTCCTTAATATTACAAATTAAAAGGGTGTTTAACATAATGACAAATAAAAAGCATAAGACCATTACACATTCATCAGAAGTACTAAAAGGAAAACAAACTAATAAGCAGACAAAAGAACCACTGACAAAGTATTATTGAGATATGGAGCAACTGAAACTTTTATATGCTGCTAATTGACCTGTAAACTGGTACACACACTTGGAAACCTATTGAGCAGCACTCAACAACATTGCATGTATGTATACCCAATGACCCAGAAATTTCATGCATAGAAATAAACAACAAAATACTTCCATATGCATTCTGAAGTATTTTGAATTGAATTAAATTGATTGAGAGATTGTTTTTATCCATTAAAACTGATAATCCATAGATATAGTCCATAGAACTGTCTATTGAAGGTTGTACCATTGGAATGGTTCCCAGGAATACAGAAGAAGTATAGGCAGTCCTGTCCTCTCCAGTATTTCTGGAACTTCCAGGGATCTATCCCCAGTGAGGAGCTCTGGCTGTTTCATGACACAGGCTAGGAGAGCTGCACTCTATAACTTTAGGTGCTACAGTTCTGTGGAGGCTTCTCCTGGGCTAGATACACCTCTACCCCATCACCTGGATGTTGCTGTTGCTGCCAGCTGGACGCCACTGGAGGTGGAAATCTCCTTGCCTGTGGAAATGGATTTCATTTGCTATATCTCCAGGCTGGTTGGTCTGATTGCTTTATTTGTGAATTGGGAAGAAAAATGCTCCCTAAAATGTGCTATGATCAGGTGTAGGAAATCTCACATCAAGACTTCTTGAGTTCCCCAAGTTATAGGGATTACCATGATAGTTCTTTGAACTTATTGCCCCTTTCTAATAGTGTGCATTCAAGCCTCTAGGGGCTATGTCTAGGTGAGCTCTTGTACTTTCTCAGAAGTACCACTCATGGTTGGCGATCAGGAGTTACTCCTTCCCCCATTGTAAATTCAGACGGTTGGTAATCAGGAGTTGTTACTCCTTCCACCATGGTAAATTCTCTCAAGAGGGTTCCTTTCTTCTCGTCTTCACTGAAAGAGCCCAGGCACATTTATGTGTGTCTGATCTGCAGTGGCAGGCAAAGTCAAGTCTTTTTTCAATGGAGTCTCCTTAGCAACTCTGTGAATCAGGAGATGTGTATTGGATTGCCTTTAACATTGAAAAATTTATATCATTCAGAGATGAAAAGTAGATAATTGTGCTATAGAGCACATCATGTTTTCTATAAAATGTAACCTCTGCCTACCATTTCTGTCAGAAATGTAATGTTCTGGCCACAAAACATACACCATTTGCAAAACCAGGTGCTGGAAAGAAAGAATCCACCTTTATTTACTCCAAGTGGATGTGTATTAATAGTGGTGGATACATTTACTTAATTTAATGTCTGTTGCTTGCCAAAGATTACATTAAGTAAAACTGCATACCTTAGATTGGGACTTGAACTAGTTTGTACCTCAGGTTGGGACTTGAACCCACAGTCTGTGGGTTGGGAGGGGACTTGAATCCCCGATCTCCTAGCTGAAATTGCACACCTGGTCTCAGAACTTAATGAAGCTCAGGTTCTTTATGTCTCAGCACAGAAGGAATTCAGCAAGAGGCAAAGTGATAGGTAAGAAGCAGATTTATTGGTACAGGATGCTTGTGAAGGAGATAGGTGGGCAGGCAAAAGGGCTCTTCTCCAAGAACTAAGTTGGGAAGCAGATTTATTTAGAGAGATACACATTCCATAGACAGAATGTGGTCTGTCTCAAAAGGTCAGAGCAGACCCCATGACATGGGGTTGTTTTGGAAAGTGAGAGCACCCTGAAATATGGGTTTTTTATGGGCTGGGTAATTCCATAGGCTAGCAAAGAGAATCCCAGGGACAGGGGAGCCTGGTGGGCTGCCATCTATGGGGTCGCACAGAGTCGGACATGACTGAAGCGACTTAGCAGCAGCAGCAGCAAGTAGAAGGATTAGTCCAGCTCTTTGGGGGATGGGGCAGGGATTTCCAGAAATTGGAGCACTGCCCACTTTTTGGCCTTCATGGTCATTCTTAGAACTACCATGGTGCTTGTGGGTGTGTCATTTAGCTAATGTATTACATTGAACATATAATGAGGCTCAAGTTCTAATGGAAGTCAGATTTTCTGCCGTCTTTGGTGTAATTGGTCCTACCCAGTTTCTGGTGTATCCATAATGGGTTGTCGTTCTTATAAAGGTTGTGCTCTGGTCCCTTCCCCATCTCTTGAGAAATAAAGAAGTAGGAGAGGTAGATCAAGAACCAAGATATTACCACTATTACTGATAGAAATCAGAGGGGAGAGTGGCTTTGTTACCGAACCAGTTTCATCTTCCTCATGCCCAGCAAGTCAAAATGCTGAAGATGCTGAGATTCACAGCAAAGAGAAGGTTTACTCACAAAATGCTGAGGTTTACAGCAAAGAGAGGGTTTACTCAGAAGACACTGAGGTCTGCAGCAAAGTGAGGGTTACTCATAAATCAGCTAAATGAAGAGATGGGAAAAAAAGTTACAGATCCACTTCCCCAAAAGCAATAGGCTGGGGGTATTTATGGAATAAGGAGGAACTTGGGGTACTAATAGTCTTCCCTGGTGGCTCAGATGGAAAAAGTCTGCTTGCAATGCAGAGACTAGGATTCGATCCCTGGTTGGGAAGATCTCCTGGAGAAGGAAATGGCAACCCACTCTAATATTCTTGCCTGGGAAATCTCATGGACAGAGGAGCCTGGCAGACTACAGCCCGTGGGGTCGCAAAGAGTCGAACATGGTGTCTGAGTGACTGTAACACACATGGGAAAGCAAAGAAGCAGGGTGGTTTGACGTGTGGGAGGGTGGGAATAGCTGATTGGGAAAAAGATGTGGTAATCAGGCAATTACTATTCAGTTACAAGTGTAACTGAGCTTATGTTCTCAGTCACTTTAGTTGTGTCCAGCTTTTTGAGACCCCATGGACCATAGCCCATCAGTCTCCTCTGTCCATCGAATTCTTCAGGCAAGATTACTGGAGTGAGTTGCCATGCCCTCCTTCAGGGGATCTTCCTGACCCAGGGATCAAACCCATGTCTCCTGCATCTCCTGCATTGCAGGTGGATTCTTTACCTGCTGAGCCACCTGGGAAACCCAACTAAGCTTATAAGTCTTTGCAAATTCAAACTTGAGGTGTTTAGCACTAAGGGTGGAGTTTTTGACCCTCTGAGGTCAAAAGTTCACCTAGCATAGCAGTACTCAATCTTTTCTACACCAGGGACTGGTTTCGTGGAAGATGATTTTTCCGTAGACCAGGTGGGGGTGGGGATGGTTTTGGGTTGATTCAAGTGTGTTATGTTTATTGTTCACTTTATTTCTATTGTTATTAATCAGCTCCCCTGCACAGCATCAGACATTAGATCCTGGAGGTTGGGGACCCCGACCTAGCAGACGCTTGTGCACACCCAGTTGGAGGATTTTTGGTCCTATCCAGTCTTAACCAGCTCAGCTTGAACTAGACACAACTGACTCCAAGTTCCTGGAAAATGACTCTGGCAGACATATTGTTTAGGCTATATGCAGCTTGGACGACATGCAAGTCTTTTGTAGCAATAATTGAAACAACCATGATTAGTGAAGGCAGATGGGATGGATTTTGACTGATTATCCAACTTTGTCTATTAGACAAGACTAATAGGTAGACTTCCCCACCTTGTTGCTGGAGCATGGGTTGACGCAGACTGAGGGGAAGAATGGTGTTGCTGAATGAAGCATGCCTGGCTTTCCTTCCAAATGGGTCACCCCATAAAGCACTGACCCCTGCCTCCCGACTAGGTTGTGTGAATAAAGGGCCATAGACAGCCTAGTGTGTGTTTAGGGAAAACCCCTCCTCGTGGATCCCGGGAGGGGTGGTGGCCTTTTCGTTGAACACTCAGCTGGGGGTTTGAGCCTGACAGGGTGGTTATTAGCCTGTCCTGCCTCCATGCTTGTGTTTGCTTTTCAACCTTATTGGCAGCTTCCTAGATTCAGTTCCCTCTTCAGGGCCTGAACACTTCCTTCTCTTGTTTCCTTCATAATCATGAAGTGCCCAGTTGTGTTAAATGTGTTTTGATGCTGGCAGACACCATTTTTCCTCCCAGATATTTTCTCCCTCAGTGACTCTGAGGAGGAAACTTCCCATTTGGGGCCAGGCTCCACAGTGGAGGATACAGTGAAGTGGATTAGCAAGGACCTGCGGGGGACCTAAGTAGCTGCACTCCACTTCAAAGGCCATTTGCCCACTAAGCCCTCCTTTTGCTTGTGGCCTTGGCATCTAAAGATATGCTCCCCTAGAATATTCTGAAGTGGCTACTGAAGAATCTTGTGAAGTCAAGACACAAAGAGCCATTCTGCGCTCAGAAATGCCTACATTTATACTACCGAGAGTCTCGCACTTGTGTATAATATCTCCGGCTCGCTCTCCTGCTGATTCAATCTGGCGGGACCGCCACATGTCTTTGTGCTCTGTAGCGCACATGTGCATATGGTGCGTGCTAAATATAAATGCTGTTTGGCAGGATCTTTTTTTTCTCTTCCTTTGTTTCTGAAATGTAGTGAAGAAAATGTGTAATGTGTGCCCTCTCCAAAATGAGAGACTCTCAGGAAGTGGAATTATCTTGACAACAAGCCATGACATTTTACGTATCGTTTCAGTGTGTGGCAGTCATGGCAGCAGTGACTGTCCAGTGCTTTGTCTCGTCATATTGGGCTGCTGAGGGTCAAACTGACTCTCTCTGATAGAGGTCAGGTGGCTTCCTGCGTTGCTGAACCCTTTGTCTGGGCTTCCAGGGGCTGATTTTCAGATCCCTCGACTCAAGTACTAGTCAGATTAGGTCAGTTTAGGCCGCAGTAAGAAACAACACAATATATCTTTATTTCCTATTCACGCCAGCCGTCCAGGGTCAGTTGGCAGAGAGCCTCTGCTCTTGATAGTCACCGAGGCTCAGGCTGATGAAGGTTTTGTCTCAAAATGTGTCCCCACTACAACTGTAGTCCTGGGGCAGGAATGTGACAAGTCACATTCTGGCTCCAAGAACTTCTTCTGAAGGTGTCAGGACTGCTCTCACTTTATTGAACAGAGTAAGTTCCATGCTAAGCCTGAATTCAGAGAAGAGCAATGAAGCGTACCCTCCAGGCACCGAAAGGCAGACAGCTATAAGTCTTTTGTTCCTGGCAGTGATGACTAACATATCTCCTGCCAGAAATATGGAAGGGATAGTTGGGGAGTTTAGGGTCGACATGTACACACTGTTATATTTAAAATGGATAACCAACAAGGATCTTCTGTACAGCACAGGGAACTCTGCTCAATGTTATGTGGCAGTCTGGATGGGAGGAGAGTTTGGGGGAGAATGGATACATGTATGACTGAGTCCCTTTGCTGTCCACCTGAGACTGTGATAACATTGTTAATTGGCTATACTCCAGTATACAATAAAAAGCTTTTTTAAAGAAAAGAATGGACAATTATAATTGTTGAGGTGCCCAGGAACTTTCTAGATGCACCAGTGGTGCTGTTGAGGGAAGAGAGCAGAACACCATAGGGTTGAAGATCTTCTATAAAGGCATCTCATGGAATAGCACTATCCTGAAACAGTGCTCAGGCTTCCCAGGTGGCTCAGTGGTAAAGCATGTCTGCCAAGCAGGAGACCCAGGTTTGATCCCTTGGTTGGGAAGATCCCCTGGAGAAGGAAGTGGCAGCCCACTCCAGTATTCTTGCCTTGAAAATCCCATGGACAGAGGAGTCTGGTGAACTATAGTCCATAGGGTTGCAAAAGAGTTGGCAATGACTTAGGGATAAACAACAACAACAAAACAATGCTTAGATACTTGAAGATGTGTCATAGCTTAAAGAAGTTTACATTAGGCTTACACAGTAAGGTGAAAGAAACAAAAGCCCAGAGAAGCACATTGCACTTTCAGTTTCTGGAGCCTGGCTGAGTTCCTGGAGCCTGGCTGAGGTCATGCGTGTGCGTGCATGTGCGCGCGCGTGCACACACACACACACACACACCCCATGTCTCTCTCTCTCTCTCACACACACACACACACACACCCATGTCACATCCAGAGCGGAACAAATGTGAAAACTGGAAAAATACTGTTGGAGGCTTTCAGGTACTGACCTGCTTCCTGCTGCTTCTGCCAGGCTTGCTGGCATCCCTGTGGGCTCTGCTCCTGCCAGTCAAGCCTGCTCTGACTTCTTTCACTGGTGGTGGGGACCTCCACAAAGCTGTGATTGCACAGAATGTAGTTTGTTAGATCTTAAGGACTGTGGAAAGTCCCAGAGCCACTTAGCAGGTGAAGAATCATGACTGTGTCTGTGCCAACTTAGAGGGCCTAACATCTCTGGACTGATTGCAGTGAGCAGAGAAAAAACCCAAAGGAGGCTTTTGGATTCAGGGGGCAGTTGAGAGGGCTGTGCCTAGTGACACTGATCATAGCTGGCAGAGGGATGCTTGAGGGGAGCAGCCAGCTGGTTGCTTCTCATCACCTGCCCCAGACAGATCGCTTCATGTGTCAACAGAGGAGAGCCAAAGAGAAGAGCATGGCCTCTCTGGAGAAACCGAGGAGAGAGAGTAAGACAGATTTGACCGTCCAAGACGGCTTGGCGCCTCGTGAATCTCAGCAATTTTTAGCAGGACTCTGCTAATGAATGTGGAACTGAGGGACTGGCAGTTCCATTTCCTCTAGTCTTAACATTTTTTATTTTATTTTAATGAGGAAAATGAGATTCTGCTCAGTTTCCTATCACTGAACCCGGTTTGGGAGGGCATGACATTTAACAACAGTGCTTTGAAAAATATTAAGCATTGTACAAATACAAGGAATTGTTGCTGTTATTATTCTGATGAAGCATACACGTAGCTTTGAATCAACGTTAATATTGAGGGGATATTTAAGGGATTAGGAGGGACTGTAACTACTGGGGAGTGAGTCAGAGTGGCCTTCATAAAAAGGGCCAACTAATCTGGCCATATTAAATTCATTTTTAGAAGCTAAATACCCAAACTCTGAATCAATAAATGGCAAATGCAGACGAAGACCATATAACTTGATCATCGCACACATACAACACTCTCATAAATTATAAAATATGTCAGGTGATTAATTCTAATTAGAGGCCGTAACTTCATTATCTTCTACGTGAAAGGAGGAAATGGCTTTGGGCAGAAGTGGTCCTAGATTTCTCAACATGTAAGTGTAACCAAACTGAAGCATTACGTTGGAACTGCTGTTTTATGGTGGACGTATGGATGAATCCAGATAATTCAGGAGAAAAAGATGAGGGTGTCCTTAAATCAGCCCCCAAAGGCTTGAGAAACTGCAGTTGGCCTTACTGATGTGTATGAGTTGGGAGTTAGTATGAACTAGCGAAAATTTGAATTACAAGTTGGTTTGAAAGACATCCACTTGTGTTGTTTTTCAAGTATAAAGAAATAAAAAATCGGGACTTCCCTGATGGTCCAGTTGTTAAGACTCAGTGCTCCCACTGTAGGGGTCATGGGTTCCATCCCTTGTCAGGAACTAAGATACTGCATACCTTGTGGTACAGCAAAATAATAATAAGTGGAAAAATTAATGGATAGTAAACTGGGGCCAAATACATGTCAATCCAAGCCTACTCAGTTATCCTAATTATTGTTTGCATGCAAATGATACTACTCTAAAGCAGTTCATTCTTATAAAAGGTATACTGTTTACCTTTCATTCTTAAAAAATATTAGTTCATTTAGAAGGCTCTTTCTATTGTTCAGCCACATTGAGGAGGACATGCCCCCCATTTTTGATGTGATATGCAGATGGTAGCTGTCGGGAGGCTGAGACCTCTGTCCCCTCTGTCTCCAGAGTCCTGCTCGTCTCATTGTTGCATGAACACCAGGCAGAGGCTGCACAGCTTCTGAAGGAATTCAGCTCTACCCGCTATTCTGAATAGCAACACTCTACATTGATTTGCTGAACAAATACCTCGTAATTATCAAAATATTTTCTGTACATTGTTTCCTCACCTACCGTGTCCATCAGCAGTTGCAGTTCTAGGCAACAAGTTTGAGTAGGTAAATCGCTCATCCATAATCTTTATCCTTTGAGTTTTAGCTGCCCTGCTTGACCCTTCATTCCCCTCTGCACTCTCTCTGCTTTCTCTCAAGCAAGTACATGGCAAGACTTTGAGCCTGCAAAGGGCAAAGCTAGTGAGCATTTACTCATCTTTGTAATCATATGGTCCTGTATGTAGAGTGTCTGGGACGTAGTAATAGCTCAGTTTCTGATTGCTACAAGAGTGAATCAATGTGTCTGTTACCAAGTAGAGCTGATAAACAAATTCACATTAAGTGGTAAATACTGATACTAGATTCATGTGTTGAGCATTGTAATAGGAAGTAATCCTTAAATTCATAGACATCTGTTTTGGATTTTAGGCATTGGAACAGGTAGGTGAATATCTTCACCCTGGGAGGGTGATTGTCAACTCTGCTCACCTGGGTACAGACTTTCTCTAAAAATAGTAGCAGCAGAATTACTGATGCTAGTTGTTAATATCACCTAGCAAAGGCCTGTGGGCCTGTGCATAGAAAGCCAAACTCTGATGGTGTTTGCAGCAAAGTAAGGGTTTATTTGCAGGGTGCCAAGCAAGGAGAATGGGCAGCTCAAGCTCAAAAGACCTGAACTCCATGATGGATTTTAGGGGAAAGAATTGAAAGGTGCTTGATCAGCTCACGGATCTTCTTGGATGGGCTGGTGATGAGGTAACTGAGTGATGGTATCAGAATCTAACCCTTCTGGTCCACGCAGCCTGAGGTCTGCATGCTTGTGCTGGCTCCGTTTGTAGTTTACATCCTCCAGCTGGGTTGGGGCAGGGGTCTTAGTTTCTACAGAACAGCTCAAAGACATGCGTTGTATTATTGTCTATATCCATTCAGGAGGAACTAAGAGCCCTGAGACTCTATCGTCCTGATCATTTTCTGCTTGAGTCTTTTCTTTGGAACTCAGGGAAGGCCTAGGAGACTAAAGCCTTTTTTCCCCCCTACAAACAAGAAATGGGGGACATGGAGAGGTTTTTGTACACAGGAAGTCCCCACAAGGTCCTGCTTGATTTCAATCCCCCCTTTTCTTTGATAACTCCTCAATCCTTATGGGAACAGCAGTGGGAAGAGAAAGGGATAGAAAAGTTTTAGATAGAGATGAATCATAAACTCGGCAGGGGAGCTCAGGGGAGCTGAGTTTCATTAAGCACCTGTTGTTGTTCAGTCACTCAGTTCTGTCTGACTCTTTGAGACCCCATGGACTGCAGCATGCCAGGCTTCCCTGTCCTTCAACATCTCCCAGAGCTTGCTCAAAATCATGTCCATTGAGTTGGTGATGCCTTCCAACCATCTCATCCTCTGTTGTCCCCTTCTCCTCCTGCCTTCAATCTTTCCCAGCATCAGAGTCTTTTCTAATGAGTTGGCTCTTCACATCAGGTGGCCAAAGTTGGAGTTTCAGCATAAGTCCTTCCAATGAATATTCAGGACTGATTTCCTTTAGGATTGTCTGGTTTGATCTCCTTGCAGTCCAAGGGACTCTCAAGAATCTTCTCCAACACCACAGCTCAAAAGCATCAATTCTTCAGTGTTCAACCTTCTTTATGGTCCAACTCTCTCATCCATAATGACTGCTGCAGAAACCATTGCTTTGACTATATGGACCTTTGTTGGCAAAGTGAAGTCTCTGATTTTTAATACACTATCTAGGTTTGTCATACACTATATAGGCTTTTCTTCCAAGGACCAAGTGTTTTAATTTCATGGTGGCTGCAGTCACCATCTGCAGTGATTTTGGAGCCCAAGAAAATAAAGTCTGTCACTGTTTCCATTGTTTCCCCGTCTATTTGTCAGCAAATGATGGGACCAGATGCCATGATCTTAGTTTTTTGAATGTTGAGTTTTAAGCCAGCTTTTTCACTCTCCTTTTTCACTTTCATCAAGAGGCTCTTTGCTTTCTGCCATAAGGGTCAGTGTCATCTGATAATCTGAGGTTATTGATGTTTCTACCAGCAATCTTGATCCCAGCTTGTGCTTCATTCAGTCTGACATTTTGTGTGATGTACTCTGCATATAAGTTAAATAAGCAAGGTGACAATACACAGCCTTGATGTACTCCTTTCCCAATTTGGAACCAGTCCATTGTTCCATGTCCAGTTCTAACTGTTGCTTCTTGACTTGCATACAGATTTCTCAGGAAGCAGGTAAGGTGGTCTGGTACTCCTATCTCTTTAAGAATTTTCCACAGTCTGTTGTGATCCACACAGTCAAAGGCTTTAGTGTAGTCATGAAGCAGAAGTAGATGTTTTTCTGGAATACTCTTCTTTTTCTGTGATCCAGTGGATGTTGGCAATTTGATCTCTGGTTCCTCTGCCTTTTCTAAATCCATCTCCAACATCTGGAAGTTCAAGGTTCACATATTGCTGAAGCCTCGCTTGGAAGAATTTTGAGCATTACTTTGTTAGCATGTGTAATGAGTACAATTGTGCGGTAGTTTGAATATTCTTTGGCACTGCCCTTCTTTGGGATTTTAATGAAAACTGACCTTTTCCAGTCCTGTGGCCACTGCTGCGTTTTCCAAATTTGCTAGCATGTTGAGTGCAGCATGTTCACAGCTTTATCTCTGAAGATTTGAAACAGCTCAGTGGAATTCTGTCACTTCCACTAGCTTTGTTCATAATGATGCTTCCTAAGGCCCACTTGACTTCACATCCCAAGATGTCTGGCTCTAGGTAAGTGATCACACCATCATGGTTATCTGGGTCATTAAGATTTTTTTTTTATATAGTTTTTCTGTGTATTCTCGCCACCTCTTCTTAATATCTTCTGCTTCTGTTAGGTCCATACCGTTTCTGTCCTTTATTGTGCTCATTTTGCATGAAATGTTCACTTTGTATCTCTAATTTTCTTGAAGAGATCTCGAGTCTTTTCCATTCTGTTGTTTTCCTCTATTTCTTTGCATTGATCACGGAGGAAGGCTTTCTTATCTTTCCTTGCTATTCTTTGGAACTCTGCATTCATATGGGTCTGTCTTCCCTTTTCTCCTTTGCCTTTCCCTTCTCTTCTTTTCTCAGCTATTTGTAAGGCCTCCTCAGACAGCCATTTTGCCTTTTTGCATTTCTTTTTCTTGGGGTTGGTTTTGATCATTGCCTCCTGTACAATGTCAGGAACCTCCATCCATAGTTCTTCAGCCACTCTGTCTATCAGATCTAATCCCTTGAATCTATTTGTGACTTACACTGTATAACTGTAAGGGATTTGATTTAGGTCATGCCTGAATGGTCCAGTGGTTTTCCCTACTTTCTTCAATTTAAGTCTGAATTTTGCAATAAGTAGTTCATGATCTGAGCCACAGTCAGCTCCTGGTCTTGTTTTTGTTGACTGTATAGAGAGCTTCTCCATCTTTGGCTGCAAAGAATATAATCAAGTTGATTTCAGTATTGACCATCTGGTGATATCCATGTATAGAGTCATGTCTTGTTTTGTTGGAAGAAGGTGTTTTCTGTGATCAGTGCATTCTCTTTGCAAAACTCTGTTAGCCTTTGCCCTGCTTCATTTTGTACTCCAAGGCCAAACCTGCCTGTTACTCCAGGTATTTCTTGACTCCCTACTTTTGCATTCCAGTCCCCTATGATGAAAAGAATATCTTTTTTGGGTGCTAGTTCTAGAAGGTCTTGTAGATCTTCATAGAACCATTCAACTTCAGCTTCTTCGGCATTAGTGGTTGGGGCATAGACTTGGATTACCGTGATATTGAATGGTTTGCCTTGGAAACAAACAGAGATCATTCTGTCATTTTTGAGACTGCATCTGAGTAGTGCATTTCAGACTTGTTGACTGTAAGGGCTACTCCATTTCTTCTAAGGGATTCTTGCACAGTAGTAGATATAATTGTCATCTGAATTAAATTCACCCATTCCAGTCCATTTTAGTTCACTGATCCCTAAAATGTTGATGTTCACTTTTACCATCTCCTGTTTGACCACTAATTTATCTTGATTCATGGACCTAACATTTCAGGTTCCTATGCAAGGTTTTTCTTTACAGCATTGGACTTTACTTTCATCACCAGACACATCCACAACTGGAAGTTGTTTCCACTTTGGCTCAGCCTCTTCATTCCTTCTTGAACTATTTCTCCACTATTCTCCAGTAACATGTTGGGCACTAGCGACCTGGAAAATTCATCTTTCAATGTCATATGTTTTTGTCTTTTCATACTGTTCATGGGGTTCTCAAGGCAAAAATGCTGACGTGGTTTGCCTTTTTTTTTTTCCTCCAGTGGCCCACATTTTATCAGAACTCTCCACCATGACCTGTCCATCTTGGGTGACCCTACATGGCATGGCTCGTAGTTTCACGGAGTTAAACAAGGCTGTGATCCATGTGATCAGTTTGATTCCTATCCTGTGATTGTGGTTTTCTTTCTGTCTGCCCTCTGGTAGAAGAGGATAAGAGGCTTGTGGAAGCTTCCTGATGGGAGGGACTGGCTGTGGGGAAAACTGGGTCTTGCTCAGTTGAGCAGGCCATGCTCAGTAAATCTTTAATCCAGTTTTCTGTGATATGTGTGGCTGTGTTTTCTCCCTGTAGTTTGGCCTAAGGTGGTAATAACAACTTGCTTCAAAAGGTCTTATGCCAGCATGCCTCGACTCCCAGGACTGTTGTAGTCAGTTTCACCTACTATGTGCCAAATGGTAATGTACCAAAACTTATTTTATGTGATCATTACAGTAGCTACTTGTAGTGGTTATTATCTTATTCTTCTAAATGGGGAAATGGATGCTGAGTAAAGGCAGGTACTTGCCCAAGGCCACACCATGAGTAAGCGGGGTTTAAAAAGCCAAGTTCTGACTGGTTCTACATCAGTGTTCTTCCCACATCACAACTCTGTCTATTCTTTCTATACTTGGAACTTAATAAAGGTTTGTTCAAATGAGCACATCTTTAGTCTATATCATCTGAGATCCCAAATGGAATCCCGAATATTCTAATTCCATGATAGTCATTATCATCAACCAGAGAAGGCAATGGCACCCCACTCCAGTATTCTTGCCTGGAAAATCCCATGGACAGAGGAGCCTGGTAGGCTTCAGTCCATGGAGTCGCTCAGAGTTGGGCAGGACTGAGCGACTTCATTTTCACTTTTCACTTTCATGCATTGGAGAAGGAAATGGCAACCCACTCCAGTGTTCTTGCCTGGAGAGTCCCAGGAACGGGGGAGCCTGGTGGGCTGCCATCTATGGGGTCACACAGAGTCGGACACGACTGAAGCGACTTAGCAACAGCAACAGCATTATCATCAACAACTGTTGTCTATTGAGTACCTGTTACAAGCAAGGCACTAGGCTCTTCTAAATCAGGCAGGTGTTCATATTGACATCACAGCTCACTGCCATCCTGGAAATCTGGAGTTCATATAATTTCTTTCTTATCTGTGAATGCTGGTAAGTGTATAATACTTTCCATATGAGTAAATTAAAAAATCAGAAACCAGTTCTTCCTTTTGCAGACCATATTTAGTTGTGGTTATTGTAGCTGTTCCCCGTGGTTCTTGCTATCAAAGAATTTAAAGTTCACTTGGAGACACAGAAATTACATTTGTGGATAGATAGACACAAAGTTAAGTATTTATAACATACCCAAATTAGGGTTGCAAACAATAAGTACCATCAGAGTTCAGCAGAGGGAGTGCTTAGTGGACTAGAGTGATTGGAGAGGATTTTCATGATGGGAACACCAGTGGGCTGGGTCTGCAAGGTGGGAAAGCTGGGAAAAGTGTGGTAAAGAAGGGAGAGTGATGATGATGAGGATGCAGGTATAGCAAAAGACAGTGAGCAGTTCATTGTTCCAGCGTCTGTATTTATCAGATAGTTTCTACATAATTTTGGCTGCAGACTGGACCACAAAGGGCTTTTATATGGTGATCCTTGGTGCCTCAAATTCCTTTGGTGCTAAACATGTAAATTGTTGTCTATTTGATTTATAAAAAGGAAATGGTTTTTTTTCACTTAGTGGAACCCACAGTTGCAGGAGACTGAAGAAGTAAATGGTACAGCTAGCTGGATCAGAGGCCTGGATAGAATTTTCACTAATAAAAAATTATCAAGAATACATCAATATAAAGAGATTAAAGGTCATTCTTTAAGCTGAAACTGTTATGAAAATGTACTTTATGATCAGTTTTTTAGCTATCCAAGTATCTGGAATATTCACCAAAATATTGATATTTTCTTTTTAAAAGAATTGTTTCTATTCTCCTTTTTGCTGTGTCTGTGGGGACCTGGCTTGAAATGAATAATGGCTGTCTGAGGTTTTATTCTGTTTTAAATGAAGTACCTTCTATTGGGCAGGATAATGCAGGATACCAGGTGCTAGGCTATTGATAATAGAGAAGTTTTCCTGAGAGTTCCAGGACCTATTTTTTGAGTCTAGCATTTCTGAATGTTTGTTCTATAGAGCATTAATCTCATCACATATGTCACAGCAAATGGGTTCCATGCTTAACTAAGTTTGGGAAATGTCACTTGTAAATTTGTAGTGTACAGTAGCATATGCACAGACTCTGGGAAGTCCTGTTGCAGAGAAACCTCTTAAACTTTGCTTAACTTAGTGTTTCTTAATGTTCTTTGACCACAAACAGTCCCCATTTTCTCCTACGCTTTTTCCCCCACTGAAGATACCTGCTGCACTCAGAAATTAGGACCTGGGAAGATGGGGAGCCACACTAGCTATTTTAAAGGAAAAACATAATATAAGAAATTGGCAATATGTGTTGCAGGACTGAAAAAAAACCATGACGGAAAATGCTGGTATATCTCAGAGATAATAACTGAGAAAGGAAGAGTTTGGAACTGTCAGAACCTAGAAATTTGATGGCTCAGACAGTAAAGAATCTGCCTGCAATGCAGGAGACCTGTATTTGTTCCCTGGGTCAGGAAGATCCTCTGGAGAAGGGAATGGCAACCCACTCCAGTATTCTTGCCTGGAGAATTCCACAGAGGGAGGAGTCTGGTGGGCTACAGTCCATGGGGTCGCAAATGTCAGACCGGACTGAGCGACTAACACTTTCACTTTTAGAAATTTGAGGAGGAGTATTTAGAGCAGGGACTGTGCCTCTGAGGAAGGAGCATCACCCAACCGCTGCTTTAGTTCAGGACCTGGAAGGCAGAGCTCCCCATATCCAGGACCCCAGATAAGGGCACTTGAGGAACCTGGTGTTCTGCTGCTGCTGCTGCTGAGCAGAGTATGAGGAGGCTGGCTCTGAAACTGTGAAAAGAAGCTGAACAAGGAAAACTGTTGCTGGAACCAACTTCTTATGCCTGGGGTGAAGGGTCATAGATGGCTCAAACCAACAGGAATACCAGCAGGCAAACAGGAATGAGCGAGTCCCTTCCCCCTCCTCCTGCCTTACAGTCTCTCCATTGGCAGAGTCCTGCATTGGTAGGATCTAACATGGAGCCAGCTGACAAAGAAGAAACATGGCTTGCAAAGTCCCCACCCCAGTGTGGAAAACTGAGGGTGGAAAAATAATACTAACAGTAATATACACAGTAATACATATTATATAGAATGATATGATGGCTTAATAATTGTCACTTACGTAGTAAAAACTTACTTTCCTTTAGCTACTCAGTGTCTACATATATCCTTCTATACATATGTGAACTCTTGAAGTTTTGCCCAGTAAGATGCAAGTATTCTTCCTATGAATAAAGATTCCCATTTATGAAGGTTTTTAAAAAATAAACAGTGCAAAGAAGTAGAGGAAAACAGTGAAATGGGGAAGACTAGTGATCTCTTCAAGAAAATTGAAGGGATCAAGGGAATATTTCATGCAAGGATGGGCATAATAAAGGACAGAAGCAGTAGGACCTAACAGAAGCAGAAAAGAGATGGCAAGAATGTAACAGAAGAACCATACAAAAAAAAAGTATTAATGATCCGGATAACCATGATGGTGTGGTCACTCACATGGAGCCAGACATCCAGGACTGTGAAGTCAAGTGGGCCTTAGGAAGCACTACTATGAACAAAGTTAGTGGAGGTGACAGAATTCCATCTGAGCTATTTCAAATCCTAAAAGACAGTGCTATTAAAGTGCTGCATTCAATATGTCAGCAAATTTGGAAAACTCAGCAGTGACCACAGGACTGTAAAAGGTCAGTTTTCATTCCTGTCCCAAGAGGGGCAGTCTTGAAGAATGTTCAAACCAGTGTACAGTTGTACTCATTTCACATGCTAGCAAGGTAATGCTCAAAACCCTTCAAGCTAGGCTTCAAGAGTATGAACCAAGAAGCTTCAGATGTTCAATCTGGGTTTAGAAAAGGCAGAGGAACCAGAGATCAAATTGTCAAGAATTGTTGGATCATAGAGAAAGCAAGGAAATTCCCCCACAAAAAATCTACATCTGCTTCATTGACTGTGAAAGCCTTGACTATGTGGATCACAACAAACTATGGAAAATTCTTAAAGAGATGGAAATATTAGACCTCCTTATCTGCCTCCTGAAAAACCTGTATGCTTCTCAGGTCAAGAAGCAACAGCTGGAACCAAACATGGAACAAGTGACTGGTTCAAAATTGGGAAAGGAGTACGACAAGGCTGTATATTGTCACCTTGTTTTATTTAACTTACATGCAGAGTACATCATGTGAAATGCCAGGCTGGATGAATCACAAGCTGGAATCAAGATTGCCAGGAGAAATATCAACAGCCTCAGATATGGATATGATACCACTCTAATGGCAGTGAAGAGGAACTAAAGAGGCTCTTAATGGTCAAAGAGGAGTGTGAAAAAGCTGGCTTAAAACTCAGTATTCAAAAATGTAAGATCATGGCATCTGGTCCCATCACTTCATGGCAAATAGAAGGAGAAAAAGTGGAAGCAGTGACAGATTTTCTTTTCTTGAGTTCCCATGTTACTTCAGATGATGACTGCAACTATGAAATTAAAAGATACTTGCTCCTTAGAAGAAAAGCTATGACAAACTTAGCATATTAAAAAGCAGAGACATCACTTTGCTGACAAAGGTCCATCAAGTCAAAGCTATGGTTTTTTCAGCAGTTGTGTACAGATGTGAGAGTTGGACTGTAAAGAAGGCTGAGTGCTGAAGAATTGATGCTTTTTAATTGTGATGTTGGAAAAGACTCTTGAGAGTCTGTTGAACTGCAAGGAGATCAAACCAGTCAATCCTAAAGGATATAAACCCTGAATATTCACTGAAGGGACTGATGCTGAAGTTCTAATACTTTGACCACCTGATGAGAAGAGCCAACTTATTGGAAAAGACCCTGATGTTGGGAAAGATAGAAAGCAAAAGGAGAAGGAGGTGACAGAGGATGAGATGGTTAGATAGCATCACTGATTCAATGGACATTAATTTGAGGAAACTCTGGGAGATGGTGAAGGACAGGGAAGCCTGGTGTGTGCTGCAGCTCATAGGGCTGCAGAGTTGGACACGACTTAGCAACTGAACAACAACAACAAATTCTTCCCAGTAAGATATTCCCATTCTCCCAAAAAGGGATGCTCGGAGTCATGCCAGTCATTGTCTCCCATTCTGCGAAATGTTAATTTTTCCTCAGATTCAGTCATGGACCCATCAGAATATTTTTGTAACTAAAGACTAAATTATAAAATTATTCACTGCCAATAATATTTATATAAAATCATTAAAAAATAGAGAACAATACATTTGCTTAGAAACATTAAGAATTTTCTGTAAAATTTGTTAGGAAATAATTATATTTTTAATGACAACTGTTTAATTTTTTTCAAGGTTAACTATCAAGCTTCTAGATCTCTCTTGAGCCCAGTTATTTGCAGGGAAGAGGAAAGTGGAGAGCTGTCAATTCCCCAGTGGGTTTAAGCTGTGTATATAGCCCATGTACAAAATTTATTTAGGAAACACTTTTTTACCTCATCCTAATTACAGTTATTTCAGGTAGAAATTTCCTGTTAATAATTAAGTGCATTTAAAGTCTAGTGTTTGTCAGAAAACCTTACAGTTGTAAGCTTTGTGCTGAATGATTGATCCTGAGTTCCAAACTAGAGATTTCCATTGGTGGCACTATTGATACTATCGATATGTATGTAGAACCCTGGCAACAGACTGCAAAATGGTGGCTGTTGTGCTAACCTGAGTGCCATACTGTCATTTCTAACATAGGCGGCAGCTTTCGAAAATGTGAAGCATGGCCTTGGCAAGCACACCTAGATTCCCACGGCATTCTAATTTTATTTGAGGGACTAATAGACGTGTCAGCTTGTTTATTACCCAGTGCGCCAGCAACCAAGGAAGTAAGGAGAAAAGATATGAGATCATAGAGCTTGGTTTCAGCCCTTCAGCTAGGAGGATGGTGCTGCCATTTGAAATTGATCTCAACCAATGTAGACTGTACAGCACCCCTTTCTTAATACACCCGGGATTAACAGCACACAGCTCTCTGTGCTGGCTGTTTCAAGGAGCACGAATTCCAGTCTTTGGGACCTATACGGTCTCTTTTGGAGATAGATGTAAAGTTTTAGGTACAGTCAGGTAATCTCATCAATTAAATGAACTTTCTGTCAGGGGCTCTAGGTTTTAAATCAACAATGGCTTTAAGGTCTTTTGGATAAGAGTGTGGTACCAACAAGAACAGCAACAACAACAACAACAAAACCCACTAGTGTGGTGGAGCCTCTAAAACAAGCACTTTATCTGAAAGGTTCTCTGATATTGTGAAAGTGCAAGTCACTCAGTCATGTCTGACTCTTTGCGACCCCATGGATATACAGTCCATGGAATTCTCCAGGCCAGAATACTGGAGCGGGTAGCCTTTCCCTTCTTCCCAAGCCAGTGATCGAACCCAGGTCTCCCACATTGCAGGCAGGCTCTTTACCAGCTGAGCCATCAGGGAAACCCAAGAATACTGGAGTAGGCTGCCTGTTCCTTCTCAGCGGATCTTCCTGACCCAGGAATTGAAATGGGGTCTCCTGCACTGCAGACGGATTCTTTACCAGCTGAGCCACCAGAGAAGCCCATAATATCTCTGATATTGTAGACCCATGTAATACCTGAATGGAATGGGTTTTTAGGGGTGGAGGCAAGAGGACAGGTTCTTGAACACACGTAGAAGTTGAATCTGACTTTCTGCTTTGCCTATCAGTTGGTTAAGAATTTTTGGAGCTGGGTTTTTAATTCCTTTCCTCTGGATTGGGAAGTCCTAATCTGAGTTTAGAGGCCTCATGTTCTGGGGAAATTTCTAGCTTTTTTCTTCCATTGTAATCCCTGGTTACCTGATTGTCTCTGGCTTAGATCAGTACTCACTGAGGACCCAACGTGAGGGACCAGTGCTTGGGTAGTTCATTGTCAGCTCGGGTAGTATATCCACAACCTGAAGTAATCTGTCTCCTAACTCATGGCTCGGGTAGTGTATCCACAGCCTGAAGTGATCTGTCTCCTAACTCACGCTTGAATCTCACAGAGTTGAGGGGGATGCTAGATTAGTAAATAGCTGTTGTCATATATGTCTTAGCTTCTAGCCGCAGGATTCTATGACTGCCTAGGTGGCACAGTGGTAAAGAATCCGCCTGCCAATACAAAAGATGCAGGAGATGTAGGTCAGGAAGTTCCCCTGGAGTAGGAAATGGCAACCTGCTCCAGTGTTCTTGCCAGGATAATGCCATGGACAGAGGAGCCTGGTGGGCTACAGTCCATGGGGTTGCAAAGAGTTGGACACGACTGAGTGACTGAGTGTGCACGCACGCGCACACACACACAACGGAGGATTCTAATTGTATCACTTTAGACTGTGGTGCAGGGACTGTGTGTATAAGATCCGACAACCCTTGTATAAAGCGTGGAATGGAATTAAACCTGACTTAGGGATTGAGTGTTCAGCATTGTGCCTGCCACATAGTAGGGGCTTGCTTAGTAAGTATTGCTACTGCAGAGCACAGATTAGCCATGGTAAATAGCTAACAATATAGAATAATTAGAAAAATCTGTGACCCAAAGACTCTTATCATAGTTCGTAGCTGGTGGCCAGGGGGTTGTTTGAACATCTGGAGTTGGACAGAAATTCTATACCACAGGTCCTTTTCAGCTTTCCTACCATAGATTGTTCATCATGGGTTCTTATCATCATTGAGCCACTTTTTCAGCCACCATAGCAAAGTGTTTTTGGTCCTCTCATATTTTTTTATGTTCCTGGAGATCTCAGGCTGGCAGAACAAATTGGAGATAGAAAAAGTAAGTTGATTTTTTTGAAACTGTGATCTCTCATCTTGAGAACTATTTCAGGCTTCATTCTTCAATCATAAGTCCCTTTGGAGGTACTCAGTACTTTGGCCTTGTTCATAAAAGAAACTTATTAAAAGAAATGACATACCCACCTGTTCTCATTCAGCTCACGAGTCCCTGTTTTTCTCTGCTTTTTCACCTTTTTCCACGGCTATTGAATTAGCAATATTTCTGGCACCCACTGCCTGCCCGGCCCTGTGCTAGCCATTGGAAATATAGTGATGAACTGGACAAAGTCCCTACCTAGTTAGGGGAAAGAGACAATAAATGGCATACACAGTGGTGAAGGATATAAAGTAAATCAGCTGGGTGAGGTGACAGAGATGATTGTTGGGGATGCACATGACTTCTGATACAGTGACAGGAAAGATTTCTGAGAAGGTGAAGCCTGAGGTGAGATCTAGAGTTTGAGAATAAACCAGCCATGTGAAGATCAACAGGTGAAAACTTCTGCCAGAGCAAACAGATGCAAAGTCTCCTCTCACCCAACAGGCTCCATGACACACATAAGAAGCTCTACTGTAAGCCCATGTGAGCAGGATGGATGGGAGAAGGCTGGGAAATATCCTTCGGTCACCTGTGAATGCCCGCGGATGTAATTAGTGCTTCTGACTGATAGATGTGCTTTAAGTGCTCTATATACAGGCTGGGGACTGGGTGATTTTCTTGAAATTTCCCCCCATAGTCAAATTTTTCAAGAACTAAAAATAACAAATTGGCAATCTAGCCACACGTATTCTTTTGTAGCATCCAAGGACACTACCATGGCATGATGGATCATATTATGAGCTGTCTCAGTTATGTGATGAGTTGTGTTGTAAAAGTGAAGCAAAGTTTCATCTTGGTGAAGTGCTTAGCAGAGGGAGCAGTATTTCCAGTCTGACTATCTGGGTCCTCCTCCCCTACCCCCATTTTTCAGTTCTGTTATTTTCCTTCCTGCATAGGTAAGTGAAAACAACATGACCCCTTAGAAAGAGCATGAGCCTCTGTTTGCTTATTACTGCTATGCAAGTGGCAGAGTTGGAGGGGAAGGGGTTCTGACAGCCATTTCTTTATCTCAGCACATAGGCTAATAAGAGGAACAGATAGATATTTATGAGATGTTATGTGGCCAGTGAGAAGAGATCCTGCAATAGCCAACTTTCCCTTGGCCCCCATCTCCACTCCATGAGGTCTCGAAGACATAGATACAAAGGCCAGGTAAATGCGTGATCTTTATTGCTCTTAAGGTATTCAGGCAAAAATGCTATGGTCCCCTGGAAATCGACTCAACCACATGGTAGCCTCTTGCATGCTTCTCATTACACTTTCTTTCTTTCCTTTTTTATGGGGTATAGTTGTTTTACAATATTGTGCTAGTTTCTTTAAGAAATAGAAAATGGAACTACCATTTGACCCAACAGTCCCACTCCTGGGTATATACCCTGTGTTGGTCACTCAGTCGTGTCTGACTCTGTGACTCCACGGACTGTAACCCACAAGGCTCCTCTGTCGATGGATTTCTCCAGGCAAGAATATTGGAGTGCCCTTCTCCAGGGGATCTTCTGACCCAGGGATCGAACCCAGGTTTCCTGCATTGCAGGTGTGTTATTTACCATCCGAGCCAGCAGGGGTTCATTGCAGCACTATTTGCAGTTCCCAGGACATGGAAACAACCTAAATGTCTATTGACATTTGGATATGGATCAAGAAGATATGGTATATACACAATGGAATATTACTCAGCCATTAAAAGGAACGAAATTGGGTCATTTGTAGAGACGTGGATGGATCGTTGCTCTTTATTTCTATTCAGCTGTGACGAGGCCATCCTTCTAGTCCGTTTACTAAGGCTGGAGGTAGGCTTTTTCAGTTTAGGACACTTCAGATAGGCTGTGTGGTCTTCTTGGTGCTTTCTTCCTCAGGCCCAAATCCAAGCTTGCGTAGTTTTTACTTTGTGGTGAGAAAGGTGCAAGAACTAGGGGAAGAGAAAATATTTCTGCCTAAGGGCCAGTGTTGTTGTCATTGTTGTTGAGTGGCTAAGTCATGTCTGACTCTTTGTGACCCCATGGACTGCAGCACGCCAGACTTCCTTGTCCTTCACCATCTCCTGGAGTTTGCACGGACCCATGTTCCTTGAGCTAATGATGCTATCCAACCATCCCATCCTCTGTTGCCCCCTTCTCTTCCTGCCCTCAATCTGTCCTGGCATCAGGGTCTTTTCCAATGAGTCGGCTCCTCAAATCAGGTGGCCGAAGTATTGGAGTTTCAGCTTCAGTATCAGTCCTTCCAATGAATATTCAGGGTTGATTTCCTTTAGGGTTGACTGGTTTGATCTCCTTGCAATCCAAGGGACTCTCAAGAGTCTTCTCCAGAACCACAATTCAAAAGCATCAATTCTTTGGTGCTCAGCCTTCTTTATGGTCCATCTCTCACATCCATACATGACTACTAGAAAAACCATGGTTTTGACTAGATGGACCTTTTTTGACAAAGTGATGGCTTTGCTTTTCAATACACTGTCTAGTGTCATAGCTTTCCTTCCAGGGAGCAAGTATCTTTTAATTTCATGGCTGCAGTTACTGTCCACAGTGATTTTGGAGCCAAGAAAACAAAAGCAGCCACTGTCCAGTGAAGAACTAGTCAAATTTGCTGAGCCCACGTCTCTCAGGTGTTCAACTCCCAGGAGGTGGAACTTTACCACCCAGCAGAGGGGGAGTCACCCCAATGCTAACTCAGTGTGAGCTTTAGTGCCCTTCAGTTGCTTGAGATTTTTCTAAATAAATATTCGCTTTCATGTCCAATTTCAAAATTGAAATTCTTTATTCTTTTTCCTAAGAAATACTCCTCTAATTGTGTAAAACTTGTGTCTCACAAATCTGGGGCCTGCTCCTGGATACCAGTGGGACTGCTGCAGGAAACCCCTAAAGACCAGTTATTTGAAAAACATACTGGAACTGAGAGGAAGATTGGACTGTAGTGTATAAAATTAAAATATCTGCAATTCCAAGGCCTGGGTTCTGGCAGTCCTGCTATAAGATCCTTTAAAAAGCACAGTGTAAGAAAGGATGAATCGTTGCAAAAGCAGAACGGAGAGCTTCTATATACTGTCCACTCAGATTTCCCAGTTAACATTCTGCAGTATTTGCCTTATCATTTCTCTCTCTCTCTCTCACATATACATGCACACACACATACACATGAACACACACACACACACACTCTCTTTTTTCACTCATCCATTCAAGTGTGGGTAGCAGGCAAATAACCCATTACCCCCAAACACTTCAGTATATATTTATTAAACAAAAGATATCCAATAGAACCACAGTGTACCCATCAAAATCAGGCAATTGACACCGATTTCTTGCTAATGTATTACTCAGAGATTTCATTAAAATTTTACCCATTTGCACAATAACATTCTTTCAGGTTGAGAATCCAAACAAGAGTCACATACTGCATTTAGTCATCATTTCTTTTTGGTTTATTTCAACTTGTGAGAGTTTTTTCAGTCTTTCTTTGCCCTTTAAGGTCTTTGCACTTTTGGAGTCCAAGCCAGTTACTTTGAGAATATCCCTAAATTTGAGTTTGTCTAATTGTTCCTCAAAATTAGATTAATGATTTTTTCCCCAGCAACACCACAAAAGTGAGAGTATGCACATAATGTTGATTTGTTCTGTTCCAGGGGATGTTAACTTTTTTCACTTGGTTAAGATACTATGTGCCAGATCTTTCTGCTGTAAAATTAATTAGTAAGTGTTTGGTGGTGCTAGTTTGAGATTATGTAACTATCTTATTCCTCATCAAACCAAACCCTTTTGGTTTGGCTCCTATCTCCTTTTAGCATGTCCCTATCATTCTTTGAGAACTGCCCTTTGTTCTGGCACAAGATGGTCTAAGCTTACTTGTACTTTCCTTGCTCTGGCCCTGGTATCAGTTATTTCTTTGTGGATGCCTGGTTCCTTTTAGTATAAAATGGTATCTACAAACCAAGGTCTAGGAGCTAGGTGTGCTCATTGCTGTGGAGGTATTGAACAGAGAGGTAGATAATAGGTATATATATACACATATATGAGTTTACACATACACACATCTCTAGTAATTTCTATATTTTTTCTTTTTTTTTTAATGATTTATTTATTTATTTATTTATTTTTTGTTTTCTTTTTTTTCCCCATCCTGAACCCTCCTCCCTCCCAACCTCCCCATACCATCCCCCTGGGCCTTCCCAGCACACCAGCCCCAAGCATCCAGCATCGTGCACTGAACCTGGACTGGCATCTCGTTTCATACATGACATTTCACATGTTTCAATGCCATTCTCCCTGTGCCACTGCCTCACTCTAGCTGAGACTTACCCTCCCTGCCACATACAACCTTACTGAGAGTTCCCCAATTCTATCCCCAGTAGGACTTAACCAAGAGCTGTCCTCCTGGCCCTGGCTGGCCACTTTTAGAGCTCTCCACTGGCCCGGCATGTGACTGACCCCAGCCTCCATTGTCTGATTGTTTCCACCCAGCCCTGGTTGCATGTAAGCCAGGAGTTCCCTTTAGCTCCAATGAGGCATCCACCAAAAATGGAGAAGTCTCCCACTTCTTTATCCCATTTTCCACAGTCTTGGTGGCTTAGTGGTCAAGAGTTAACTCCCTAGCCTCTGACGTGTACCAACCCATGCTGCTTGGGTATTGGACAGAGGTTTAATGATTGAAACTGATCAGTAAATTATTGATCAGGGAAGGGAGACTGATTAGGGTTGAAGGTAATTATGACAGAGAAATGAAACTGTTTTATGCTGATATCCTGTGCTAGTCATTTGCCTGTTTGCTCTCAGATCTATTCCCCTGCTCTCTGATCTATTCCCCTGCTCTCTAATATAGGCAACCACATATCCCAGGCTACCTTGCCAGTTGGCTTCCAACTAGGTTTGTCCACTGGGAGGGTTTACAGGAGGTTGGATAGCAGGTAGAAGAAGCCGGGGTAACTTCATCTTTCCCTTCTACCTTGGGCAGTGTCTCCATCAGTGGCTATTTCTCCTGTGTGACGCCAGTTTCTGTTAGACTTGCCATGGTTCTACACTCATCCAGTTGACCTATACTCCTGAGTTCCAATACCACCACCTTCTCCGTTTGTTCTACTTGCCCCAAGAGTAGCAGTAGCCTCCTACTATTTCTAATTTTTTGATTACTTCCTTTCTGGTTCTCAGTTCTGCCATATCCCAGGTAACCAATTCCCTGAATTAGAGTCCTTTTGCTTTAAACATCTAGAGTAGTTTATATTTTCATAACTTAACCTTTAAAGTTGCCCAACAAGTTGATTCTCCTTAATACATTTGTAACAGAAGACTGGAACTACTGTAGTCAACTTTTTCCATTTGGAGAAAGTGTGTCTGAGATTGTTGTATTGTGTTTGTTGCTCAATTGTGTCTGACTCTTTGCAACCCCATGGACTGTAGCCCACCAGGCTCTTCTGTCCCGGGGGTTTTCCAGGCAAGAATACTGGAGTGATTTCCCGTTCCCTTCTCCAAGAGATATTCCTGACCCAGGGATCGAACCTGGGTCTCCTACATTGCAGGCAGGTTCTTTACCATCAGAGCCACCAGGGAAGCTATCTGAGATTGAAACCCACACAAAGAAGATAAAGCTGGATGACATGAAGAAATAGATCTTGGTGACTTTGAACAAGTCCTTGATCAACCATTACCTGGAGCTAGTAACCCTTGAACTTTCCAGTTGAACTAATCAAACCACTTTTTGTTTTAGTCACAGTTGTTACATTTCTGTTTAGGTATCAGTTCAGTTCAGTTCAGTCGCTCAGTCGCGTCCGACTCTTCGCGACCCCATGAATCGCAGCACGCCAGGCCTCCCTGTTCATCACCAACTCCCGGAGTTCACTCAGACTCACGTCCATCGAGTCAGTGATGCCATCCAGCCATCTCATCCTCTGTCGTCCCCTTCTCCTCCTGCCCCCAATCCCTCCCAGCATCAGAGTCTTTTCCAATGAGTCAACTCTTCGCATGAGGTGGCCAAAGTACTGGAGTTTCAGCTTCAGCATCATTCCTTCCAAAGAAATCCCAGGGCTGATCTCCTTCAGAATGGACTGGTTGGATCTCCTTGCAGTCCAAGGGACTCTCAAGAGTCTTCTCCAACACCACAGTTCAAAAGCATGAATTCTTCGGCGCTCAGCCTTCTTCACAGTCCAACTCTCACATCCATACATGACCACTGGAAAAACCATAGCCTTGACTAGGTATATTGACTGTCAAATTAATTACAAATTATAGGTCATTTCCTCTCTGATCCATACAGGTGACTCAGGTTCAGTTTGAAAGACCACATCCGGATGGAACATGTCTCATTGTGTGATTTACTTATTTGCATTCCTAAAAGAGGAGATTTTCTTACAGCCTCACTTGTATATTGGTCTTTCTGTCTTTTTAATGTGTGATTCCCCTTTTCCTTTCTGAGCTGCCACATTCTGACAGGGTCTCATATATCCACTATATCAGTGGAAGGGACAAAATAAAAAATTTATGTCATCCACATGACAGACCTGAAAAACTAGCCTCTCATTTAAATATTGCAAAAAATTGAGTTATACGCTACATAAGTGACAGGAGAATGGGGCTCTTAATCTATGTGAAAGGAAATTGGATTCAAGTTGTTTTATCTCTTGCAGATGTTCAACATTATTTTTGTCAGCTAGTAGTTAAGTTGAAGAGAGACATCTTTCTCAGAATAGAAACATGAAATAATAATGTCCTCCAGCATCATCTCATCATGTTAAGCCATGAGATGGATGATATCCCGATGTGAAAAGATGCAAATGATACTGAGTTTTGAAGTATTTGTTGGGAGCAGAGGAGAGGCTGAAGTTTTGTTCTACAAAAAACTGCTTCTGCATGAAAAAGATAAGGAATTCCAGAGAATCTTTGTTAATAAAAAAAGGCAGGGATGTGGTAGGGGAGGGAATGTTTCCTAAGTTTCCACAGTTTCCTAAGAGCTTTATTTTGGACAGGAATCCAGAAAAGATCTGGGTTTAAAATGTTCCTGCAGACAGTTGGCACTAGCATGGATGGGTAAGGACTCAGTGTCCTTGGGGGCCGAGTCCAGAGGGTGTTGCTTGATTTGTTCTGATTTTATTCATGACACAGGGATACAAGGCCTCCCAGGGTGATTTGGTCATGGGTGTGCTGTGGCCTCTTACCTCCTTTCCCCTCTTCAGCAAGTGCTCTGGTTTCTCTCTCCCAACATAGGTCTATTTATCACCCTCGGTTCTCAGTCCTTATACCTGGGTCATGACATGCCTTCTGTCTACAAGTTCAGCCCTATCCTGAGTTAATCCAGACAAGTCGGAAAGCTGTCTTAGCAGCCCAGACCACTGAGATCTGTGATGAGATCTTTGAGACATCTAGCTGGTGTGCTGGAGGGACGTGACGGAGTGTCCCAGAATGGTGGCTTCCTGTAAAGAGTGAGTTTTCCTATCCGGTGTCTGAGTGTTCCTGACACTGTAATGCCTAAACTAGGACTGGAATCCTAGTCACCGTGGCTGGGCCATGAGGCTTCAGGGAAAAGTGACAGATTCTCCCTCTACCAGTCCCCACAGCTGTTCTCAGAGGACCAGACGTATTTCTGGGTCGATTTCTTCAGGCCCCAGGCTGCCTCGTTCAACCTTCCCTTGTTGCCCTGCTTCTCTCAAGCTTCTGTGTTGCTGACATGTCAGCATTTCACACATCTGTTTAATGGCTGTCCTGACATGTGCCTCAGGATTTTGGATCCTCCCTGAACTGTACCTAAGCAGTAGAACATAATTAAACCATGGAAGAATTACTTTATATTTTCATCCTAACTCCTAGTGTTTACTAACACATTTTTGTTACTGTGGCTGGATTTGGGGTGCATATTATAAATGGCATTTTTAATAATAATAGCACAACAATTTAACTAATGTACAGATTCTGTGCTAAGACCTTCACATTCATTATTTAATTCAAACATGCAGCAAGATATTTATTTCATCGTTTTTCAGAGGAGGCAAAGAGTTCCTAAGAGGCTAATTTCTCTCATATCATATAGAAATGGAATTACAAACCATGTCTGCTTGATGTTAAAGTTAATGCTTTTAACCATGAAACTATCCTGACTGACATGTGGTTTATACCTTTTTAATAATAATTCATAGTTTGAAGGTGATCTCACTGAAGGTTAAAATAAATATGTTGCGTTTCTGTTTTGTTTATAGGAAGAAATAGAGCAGGAAGTGGAAATGGGTACAAATGAAATTATTTATTTAAATTTTATTGTACATTAGCACTTATAAAGACCTAAAAAATGCATGTGTATTTCTACTCATGTATTATCTACTGCATGTGTACTTAGGCACACATCCCCATCTACATGTAACATAGGTTTATTCATACACATGCTATTTTTTAGGGATTAGTATATTTCCCAGAAAGTAGAGTCAAGCATAAGGCTACGAATAAAGCACTGATAGTTTATTTTGAGGTATCAACCCAGAACAGCAAAACTGAAGAAAGAGGAAAGTGAGGCAAGAGTAATTGTGAAGCAGCAAAGTTGCTGCACGGACTAGTGCTCCATAAGAAGTATAGAGGACCAGGCAGGCCACTCAGCAAGTGAGTCTGCAAAGCTGTGTGGGTTTTTTCTGGAAAGACCCTGTAAAGAAATCTCATCTCAAAGCAGTTTATCGAAGAGCAGAAAGTGGGGCAATTTACTTTCCGGTATCTCTCCCATCTCTGTTTTTCCACTGGTGTCCAGTTCAGAGTTAATTTCCTCATACTCCAGTACTTGCCAGACTGCAGCATCCCAGATCCTAGGGTGTTGTGTTTCATTCAAATATTGAAATGGCAAGAAGACTGAGCAACTCTGGGCACATGAGTGGTCGGTCGAGCAGTGTAGAGGTAGCCGAGGAGGAGGCTCTCCGAGGCCAAGAAAATGGTTGGTCCTCCATGGGAAACGAAAAGGCAGAGCCTGTCTAATGAGGTACATAAACTTTATGGTTGATGTATCTGCTTATAAGTCACAGCAACCTTGAGAGGTATTATTATATTTCTTACTTTAAAGCAGAGGAAACAAGCTAATTTGCCCCAGATCTCAAAACAGTGAGCAGTCAAGCCAGAATTGGAATTCAAATCAGTTTACTTTCAAATTCTATGCTCTGTCCAGTATGTTACTTATATTTTGCTGCATGAATTAATTTGATTAAAATATGATAATAATACAAAGTTCTTGTGAAAAATATTGAAAATGAACAAAATAATCACTCATAATCTATAGACTCAAAAATAATCCTTTAAAAATCTTTTTAGCTTTTTCAACTGTTTTTATCTTTTCAGTTCAGTTCAGTTGCTCAGTTGTGTCTGATTCTTTGCAACCCCATGGACTGCAGCATGCCAGGCTTCCCTGTCAATCAGCAACTTCCAGAGCCTGCTCAAACTCATGTCCATCGAATTGGTGATGCCATCCAACCATCTCATCCTCTGTAATCCCTTTCTCCTCCTGCCTTCAATCTTTCCCAGCATGAGGGTCTTTTCTTTCTTTGCCTAAGGTGGCCAAAGTATTGGAGTTTCAGCTTCAGCATCAGTCCTTCTGATGAATATTTAGGACTGATTTCCTTTAGGATGGACTGGTTAGATCTCCTTGCAGTCCAAAGGACTCAAGAGTCTTCTCCAACACCACAGTTCAAAAACATCAATTATTTGGCACTCAGCTTTCTTTATAGTCCAACTCGCACATCCATACATGACCACTGGAAAAACCATAGGTTTGACTAGATGGACCTTTGTTGGTAAAATAATGTCTCTGCTTTTTAATATGCTGTCCAGGTTGGTCATAGCTTTTCTTCCAAGGAGCAAGTGTCTTTTATTTCATGGCGTCAGTCACCATCTGGAGTGATTTTGGAGCCCAGAAAAATAAAATCTGTCACTGTTTCCATTGTTTCCCCATTTATTTGCCATGTAGTGATGGGACCGGATGCCGTGATCTTAGTTTTCTGAATGTTGAGCTTTAAGCCAACTTTTTCACTTTCAACAAGAGACTCTTTAGTTCTTCACTTTCTGCATTAAGGGTGGTGTCATATGTGTACCCGAGGTTACTGATACTTCTTCTGGAAATCTTGATTCCAGCTTGTGCTTCCTCCAGCCCAGCGTTTCTCATGATGTACTCTGCATATAAGTTAAATAAGCAGGGTGACACTATACAGCCTTGATGTACTCCTTTCTCAATTGGAACCAGTCTGTTGTTCCGTGTCCAGTTCTAACTGTTGCTTCTTGACCTGCTTACAGATTTCTCAGGAGGCAGGTCAGGTGGTCTGGTATTCCCATCTTTTTAAGAATTTTTCAGAGTTTGTTGTGATCCACACAGTCCAAGGCTTTGGCATAGTCAATAAAGCGGAAGTAGGTGTTTTTCTGGAATTCTCTTGCTTTCTCGATGATCCAGTGGATGTTGACAATTTGATCTCTGGTTCTTCTGCCTTTTCTAAATCCAGCTTGAACATCTGGAAGTTCTTGATTCATGTACTGTTGAAGCCTAGCTTGGAGAATTTTGAGCATTACTTTGCTAGTGTGTGAGATGAGTGCAACTGTGTGGTAGTTTGAACATTCAAACATACAAACATTCAAAAGTTTTTGTCTTTTAGTTTTTCTATATTTTTACTTAGTTGAGATAATACAAATAGTTTAGGCTCTTGTCATTGATCGATATACCAATATATCAATGTATCCTCTGTCAATACTAACTATTATGATTCCATAAAAGTACCCGGTTATAGCATAATGTGCTTTGGAAGAAATAGGTCTATGATCCATTGTCTGCCTTTACTGGGGAAAAGGAGTATGTTCCTAGCTAAGAAGGATAGTAAGAAATATAGTCTAATCTTGTAAATGCTAACTTAAAGACAAATTTGTTAATGACAAACCTCCCAACAAACTAAACGATTTTGTTGACAGATGACTTCTTATCCATGGAATGCTTTTAGTAGAATGAACTTTGTGTCTAAGATTTCTTAGGTAAACAAACCTGAAATCTTCAGATTTATGGGGCATGGCTTCTGGAAAATGTCATGGAAACTATGTAGGAATCTGAGTAGAAAATGGAAATGTTTCAGATGTTTCCTGAACTAAGGAGCTCCCTCTGGGTAGTAAGGTGGCTGCATACCTTTGCAGAGACCTCATCTATGATTTTGGACCAGAGCGCTCCTGACACAAGGAATTGTGTGAGGGGTTGTGAACCTTTTCCCATTGGACCTGTGCCTCTTCATTACTTGTACCTTTGAAATTTTTAGTAAAGCTTGGTAATGGCTAAGATGTCTTACGTGTGAGCCATGTTTGACAGCAGATTTTTTGTTGTGTCTTGGGCTGTCTCAATTCATAACTGTGTCTTCACTAATGACATTTTAACCATATTTTCATATTTTAACCATTTTTCAGTTGTTAAGTTGTGTCTGACTCTTTGCTGCCCCATGGACTACAGCATGCCAGGCTTCCCTGTCCCTCACCATCTCCCAGAGTTGGCTCAAACTCATGTCCATTGTGTCTGTGATGCCATCCAACCATCTCATCCTCTGCCACCCCCTTCTCTTCCTGCCTTCAATCTTTCCCAGATTCAAGGTCTTTTTCAGTGAGTTAGCTCTTCACATCAGATGGCCCAAATGTTGGAGCTTCAGCATCAGCCCTTCCAATGAATTTTCAGGGTTGATTTCCTTTAGAATTGACTGATTTGATCTCCTTGCTGTCCAGGGGACTCTCAAGAATCTTCTCCAACACCACAATTCAAAAGCATCAATTCTTTGGCACTCAGCCCTCTTTATGGCCCAGCTCTCACATATATACATGAACACTGGAAAAACTATAGCTTTGACTATATGGACCTTTGTGAGCAAAGAGATTTCTCTGTTTATTTGTTTGTTTGTTTTTTAACATTGTCTAGGTTTGTTGTAGCTTTCCTTCCAAGGAGCTAGAGTCTTTTAATTTCATGGCTGCAATCACCATCCACAGTGGTTTTAGAGTCCAAGAAAAGAAAATTTGTCATTGCTTCTACTTTTTTCTCCTTCTGTTTGCTGTGAAATGATGTGACCAGATGCCATGATCTTAATTTTTTGAATGTTGAGCTTTTGGCCAGCTTTTTCACTCTTCCTCTTTCACCCTCATCCAGAGGCTCTTTAGTTCCTCTTCACTTTCTGCCATTAGAATGGTATCATCTGCTTATTTGAGATTGTGATATTTCTCCTGGCAGTCTTGATTCCAGCTTGTGATTCATCCAGCCCAGCATTTCCCATGATGTACTCTGCATATAAGTTAAATAAGCAGGGTAACTGTATATAGCCTTGACATATTCCTTTCTCAATTTGGAACCAGTTCATTGCTCCATGTAAGGTTCTAACTGTTGCTTCTTGACACACATACAGGTTTCTTAGGAGGCAGGTAAGGTGGTCTGATAGTCCCATTTCTTTAAGAATTTTCCACAGTTTGTTGTGATCCACACAGTCAAAGGCTTTAGTGTAGTCATGAAGCAGAAGTAGATGTTTTTCTGGAATACTCTTGCTTTTTCTATGATCCAGCAGATGTTGGCAATTTGATCTCTGGTTTATTTGCTTTTTCTAAATTCAGCTTGTACATCTGGAAGTTCTCAGTTCATGTACTGCTGAAGCCTAGCTTAAAGGATTTTAAGCATAACCTTACTAGCATGTGAAATGAGTGCAATTTTACCATAGTTTGAAAATTCTTTGGCATTGCCTTTCTTTGGGATTGAAATGGAAACTGACATTTTCCTGTCCTGTGGCCACTGCTGAGTGTTCCAAATTTTCTGACATGTTGAGTGCAGCACTTTAACAGCATCATCTTTTAGGATTTGAAATAGGACAGCCGGAATTCCATCACCTCCACTAGTTTTGTTTGTAGTGCTGCTTCCTAAGGCTCACTTGACTTCACACTCCAGGATGTCTGGTTTTAGTTGAGTGACCACACCATTGTGGATATGCAGGTCATTAATACCTTTTTGTATAGTTCTTCTGTGTTTCTATTTATTTAATTTACTTATTGTTGGCTGTGCTACTTTGGCTATTTATTTATTTATATCCTGGTCATTAAGGCCTTTTTGATCAGTTTTGCTGTGTTTCTATTTATTTATATTATTCGTTGCTTTGTGTGGGCTTTCCTAGTTGCAGTGAGCAGGGTCTACTCCTCATTGTGGTGCACAGGCTTGTCACCGTCGTGGCTTCCCTTGTTGCAGAGCATGGGCTCTAGGTGTGTGAGCCTCAGGAGTTGTAGCATGTGGGCTCAGTAATTGTGGCTCATGGGCTCTAGAGCTGGGACTTAATAGTTGTAGTGCACAGGCACAGTTGCTCTGTGGCATGTGGGCTCCTCCTGTACCAGGAGTCAAACCCGTGTCCCTTGCACTGGCAGATGACTGGACCACCAGGGAAGTCCCTAATGCTTTGTAACTTTTTGTAACTTTATTTATTTATTTTTTTTCAGGTTTTATTTTTTTTTCTGGGTAACATCGTGTTTCTTATTTTATTTTATTTAACTTTACAATATTGTATTGGTTTTGCCATATATCAAAATCAATCTGCCACAGGTATACATGTGTTTCCCATCCTGAACCCTCCTCCCTCCTCCCTCCCCATACCATCCTTCTGGGTCGTCCCAGTACACCAGCCCCAAGCATCCAGTATCGTGCATCAAACCTGGACTGGCGACTTGTTTCATATGTGATATTATACATATTTCAGTGCCATTCTCCCAAATCATCCCACCTTCTCCCTCTCCCACAGAGTCCAAGAGACTGTTCCATACATCAGTGTCTCTTTTGCTGACTTGTATACACGGTTATTGTTACCATCTTTCTAAATTCCATATATATGCGTTAGTATACTGTATTGGTGTTTTTCTTTCTGGCTTACTTCACTCTGTATAATAGGCTCCAGTTTCATCCACCTCATTAGAACTGATTCAAATGTATTATTTTTAATGGCTGAGTAATACTTCATTGTGTATATGTACCACAGCTTTCTTATCCATTCGTCTGCTGATGGGCATCTAGGTTGCTTCCATGTCCTGGCTATTATAAACAGTGCTGCAATGAACATTGGGGTACACGTGTCTCTTTCAATTCTGGTTTCCTTGGTGTGTATGCCCAGCAGTGGGATTGCTGGATCATAAGGCAGTTCTATTTCCAGTTTTTTAAGGAATCTCCACATTGTTCTCCATAGTGGCTGTACTAGTTTGCATTCCCACCAACAGTGTAAGAGGGTTCCCTTTTCTCCACACCCTCTCCAGCATTTATTGCTTGTAGACTTTTGGATCTCAGCCATTCTGACTGGTGTGAAATGGTACCTCATAGTGGTTTTGATTTGCATTTCTCTGATAATGAGTGATATTGAGCTTCTTTTCATGTGTTTGTTGGCCATCTGTATGTTTTTTCTGGAGAAATGTCTATTTAGTTCTTTGGCCCATTTTTTGATTGGGTCATTTATTTTTCTGGAATTGAGCTGTAGGAGTTGCCTGTATATTTTTGAGATTAGTTGTTTGTCAGTTGCTTCATTTGCTATTATTTTCTCCCATTCTGAAGGCTGTCTTTTCACCTTGCTTATAGTTTCCTTTGTTGTGCAGAAGCTTTTAAGTTTGATTAGGTCCCATTTGTTTAGTTTTGCTTTTATTTCCAATATTCTGGGAGGTGGGTCATAGAGGATCCTGCTGTGATGTATTGTAACTTTAATTACTACTGAAATACACAACTCTAAGCAAATCACTATATATGTTTTATATGGACTTTCCTGGTAGCTCAGTTGGTAAAGAATCTGCCTGCAATGCAGGAGACCCTGGTTCCATTCCTGGGTCGGGAAGATCCTCTGGAGAAAGGATAGGCTACCCATTCTAGTATTCTTATGCTTCCCTGTGGCTCAGCTGTTAAAGAATCTGCCCACAATGTGGGAGACCTGGGTTTTATCCCTGAGTTGGGAAGATCTCCTGGAGAAGGGAATGGCTACCTACTCCAGTATTCTGGAATTCCATGGACTAGGAGCTTCAGTAGTTGTAGCACATGGGCTCAGTAGTTGTGGCTGGTGGCTCTAGAGCTGGGGCTTAATAGTTGTCATGCACAGGCCCAGTTGCTCTGTGTCATGTGGGATCTTCCTGTACCAGGAATCAAACCCATGTCCCTTACATTGGCAGGTGGATTCCTAATCACTGGACCACGAGAGAAGTCCTTAATGTTTTGTAACTTTTTGTTATTTTAAATACTACTGAAATACACAACTCTGATCAAATAATTATGTATGTTTTATATAATTTCTTTTGAGTGACTCCAAGAGAAGGAGTTTGCTATATACTTTTTAATTGCTATAAGAGGGAAACCTTTGTGATAATCTGTTGCTTTGCCTCTTGTTCTTGCTATTTCAAGGAGAAAGAGGAGGGTCAAGAGGAAAAGAGGGGAAAAAGGAGAAAGAAGTAAGGAAAAGAGGAAAAAAGGGAGAAAGTAGTAAAGATAGAAGGAATTATCACCAGACTCTCCTATAAACCTGGGATCTGTCTTCACTCTTGAGTAATCGTTCCTGCTGAAATCTTTCCATTCCTAGTTTTGCTTCCAAATGCCATTCCTGCTCCATACCCTGAAATCCTGCAGGGCCCAGCTGAGCTCTGCCTGATTCTTCTTATAATGATTACCGCCTGATAAAGCTACTGAGGGGTCTTTCCAGGTGGCTCAGTGGTAAGGAGTCCACCTGCCAACGCAGGAGATGCAGGTTCAATCCCTGGGTTGGGAAGATACTCTGGAGAAGGAAATGACAACCCATTCCAGTATTCTTGCCTGGAGAATCCCATGGACAGAGGAGCCTGGTGGGCTACAGTCCATGGGGTTTCAAAGAGTTGGACACAGCTTAGCTACTGAACAACAATAGGAGTAACTGGAGAAACCTCAAGCAGCTTGGAGTTTGAGGAGGGGAGATACATTTCTGGCATTCCAAGTGGGAGCTAGTGGTCTTAAAGCACATCTAGGGCTTCTCTGGTGGCTCAGATGGTAAAGAATCCGCTTGCAGTGCATGAGACCTGGGTTCGATCCCTGAGTTGGGAAGATCTCCTGGAGAAGGGCATGGCAACCCACTCAAGTATTCTTACCTGGAGAATCCCATGGACAGAGGAGCCTAGTGGGCTATAGTCCATATGGTCTTAAAGAGTTGGACATGACTGAGCAACTAAGCACACAGCACAGGGTTCTTAATCCAGGGCTCACAGAGAGAATTTGGTGGGGAGGAGGGTCAGTGAGTTTGGAGGGAAAATTTATACCTTTAATTCACAAAAAGTTCTGCTTCTCTAAAAGATACCTGACTGAAGCAAGTTGCCATGGTGTGAGCTTTCCCTTATTAAGAACTGTGTAGGGGCTTCTCTGCTAATTTGCCTTTTCTATCATTTAGTTCCTTGCTTCCTTTGTTTTCCCCATTTTATGTGAAGGAGTAGCATCTGATGTCGGAGAAGGCAATGGCACCCCACTCCGGCACTCTTGCCTGGAAAATCCCATGGATGGAGGAGCCTGGTAGGCTGCAGTCCATGGGGTCGCTGAGGGTCGGACACAACTGAGCGGCTTCACTTTCACTTTTCACTTTAATGCATTGGAGAAGGAAATGGCAACCCACTCCAGTGTTCTTGCCTGGAGAATCCCAGAGACGGGGTAGCCTGGTGGGCTGCCGTCTATGGGATTGCACAGAGTCAGACATAACTGAAGCGACTTAGCAGCAGCAGCAGCAGCATCTGATGTAGTAGAAGAATACTAGGCTAGGGATCAGTTAGTCCAGGCACTAACCTTTGCTCTGGGTATTGATAAATTGAAGCATTGCACTCAGTGGTCTTCATACCTCCCACTTTGCCTTCATGAAGAAGTACCATTAGATAAATTAAATATTTCATTTCTAGACAAAAAATTCTAATATGTCCTCCCACCCCTTCAATTGCAATGCATTGATGAACAGAAAACTGCCCATGGGAGGCTTTGCATATAATCCTTCCTCTTCCATGCCCCCAACCTTTCTAGAGTGTAGTTCAAGGAAGTACAAACTGGTCTTGGAAAAATCCCAATTTCTCACAAGTGAGGGGAAGTCAGAGGTATGGGTGCAGAGGGAGACCTGGGGAATGTTTTGAACTGAGATGGCCAATATTAAGCAACAAGAAACCCCTCATGTAGTCTGCAGGGGGTTCTGTGTGGTTGCCCTTTAAGCTGGGCACGGGGCTACTGCTGTCCTCCCATCTCAGACATGCTGGCTGAGAGTACTGTAGGCAGACAGAAAGTGATAGCCATTCCTAGAAATTTCTCAGTGTAATTCTTTGATTTCACACTTTTTTATTCTTAACAAAGAGGAGTTAGAACATTAGGTAAAGATAGTTTAATATATTACTGAGATATCTTAGGGATGGGGAGGGACCACTACAACTTGTAGGCCAAAGTCGTTGTTTTCTCTGCCTTCATTCTTCTCCTGTGTTATTGTCCTTGACTTGTCCTTGTGTGTGTGTGTGCGTGTGTGTGTATGGTGTGTAGTGTGCATGTGTGTGTAATGGGGTGTGTGTGTGTTTCACTCAGTTGTGTCTGACTCTTTGCGACCCCATGGTCTTACTCACTCACAAAAAAGTTCTCAGTAGTCTCTTTAAAACCCTTGATGAATGCTCTAGCCTCCAAGTTGAGGGAATATCCCAAAGGTGAGGTAAACAGCAATGCCAACAGGGGTTCCAGTTGCCCTAAATCTAAGGGGAGAAGTGTCCCAAGACATGGGAAATAAAGACTGATTGTAAGAATGTGACTCAGACTACATTTTTTCAGCAAAATCACATGTGATATTTTAAAATCACAAGATCAGTGAACCATTCAAAGAGTCAGGGTTAATCAGAATAGAACCCTATGGATAGATTCTGTTAAAATGATAACAATAAATTGGGAATATAGAAACAATTTTTTAAAAAGTGATGTAAAATATATACCACAGAGAAATTGTCTTTAGAACAATAGAAAGAGTACACAGAAATTGTTCCTAGTGTCTCAAAGAGGTAACCCCTAACAAAAGTTACAGTCAGAGAAAAAAGTCTCAAAGCAGCAATAGAAAAGTTCAAAGAAGAATTAAAAGGCAGTAGGAAAAGATGGGAAATGAACTAAAGAAGTAGAAAAGGAAAAACAACACAGAAAGAATAAACGTGACTGAAAACATATGTATAGTGGCAGGTTTGACAACATCACCTAAAATGAAATGGAAATGAACAAAAGACATAAAAGAGATTATAGACAAGGTACTGGATATGAAGGAAAAATAAAGGTGATCCTATGTATACTAATTGACACTTTGAGAGAGAGAACAGAACAGATGGAACAGAAATGATTTCAATAATAAAAAAGTTTCCTTCAGTAAAAGCCTGAATCAGCACACTGAAGCACGATCCAGTAAAGATTGGCACAATACAACCAGTACCCAGCCATACCCTTAAAAAGTTACTGAATACGAGATAAAGGGAGATTTATATGGGCGTGAAGAAAAGAAATTAAGTCACAAAGAAGGGAAAAGTCTGGCTGACTTCAGACTTCTTCATAGCAAGATTAAATGCCAAAAGATGTTGAGGGAATGCCAACAAAATGTTACTAAATAATTAACCATGCAAGTTTGAGTCTAAAGGCAACAGATAATCTCAATAGTGCACATGGTTAGGCAATACAGTAGATAGGAGTCCTTGGGAAAAAATAAGTTTAGCGGATCAGGAGATGATTCACAATAACTGTAGCCATTTTACTGAATAAGTTGAATTTGAAATATCCAAATATAAAATCTTTACATTCTCCCGCGTCTTTAGACTGTCCTAGTCAAATATTCCTTTCTTGTTCTTTGAACAGTCTATTGGTCTGATCCTGTCACTTTTCTGGTATTTTCAACTATTCAAAATCCAGTAAATCTTCTATCTCATATACAATTTAACTCTTATTGTCTTTCCAAGGTTGGGCACCTATGACAGATGATGGGTACCAAAATCTGTTTCTCTGGCATATGAATTATTTTGAGTTAACTGCCAAGCGAGAACCAGCAGATGTAGGAAAGCTCTTTACCTCCCTCCCCTAAAAATAGAGCACAAATTTTCCCTTTTGTAGAGGAAATTTACATTTGTAAAAGGTCTCTGTACCAGGAAGAGATCTACTCCCAGAGACAACATTTACCACCTGAGAAGGTCTTAACTGCATAACAACACAGCCCTTATTTCTTACTCCTATAACCACTCTTCTCCACCCCAAAGGCTTAACCACCCTTTGCTTTGTGTAGTCTAGGATGGTATATGTCTTAGTCATTTAGCCATTTCCTTGAGCCACATTATACTTTTTGAACTCCTGCACATAGTACATAATTAAAACTGTTTTTTCCTCTTCTTATTCTTTTATCAGTTTTATTTAGAGTTTCAGCCATTGAACCTAAGAAGGGAGAGGGAAAATGACTTTTCCTCCCCTACACAGAGTCTCTTCTTTCTTCTCTCATCTCCTCTCCTTACCCTCTCTCTTGTCTGAGTCCTCTTCTCCTCTTGTGTGTTGTGATGAGAAGGAGAGATGGGAGAGAACGGGTGAACATCACTTAGTGCCTTTGGGTGCTCTTTAGGTTCTTATTGCCTCTGATTCTATGTGGGAGGTCCAGATGGTGTTGCTCTCCAAAGGTGAATCTGGAGGGAAGGGGGCAGGGCACCACCTTCAAAAGAATGGCGTGCCATTGTCACGGATGGGCTGGCATCTCCTCCCTCCTTTGGAAAGTATGAAAGTGAAAGTGTTAGTCACTCAGTCGTGTCCGAATCTTTTGTGACCCCATGGACTGTGGCCTGCCAGGCTCCTCTGTCCATGGAATTTCCCAGGCAAATGCTGGAGTGGATTGCCATTCCCCTTTCCAGGGGATCTTCCTCACCCAGTGATCGAATCTGAGTCTCCTTCATTGCAGGGAGATTCTCTACTGTCTGAGGCACCGGGGAAGCCCAGGCCTCTCCCAGATTCTCTGGGTTAGTCGGTTAGTTTTCAGCGGAAGCGGCAGTGGCAGCACTGTGATCCTATCGGGACCTCCTGATGTGAGACAATTCATAATGGTGGTTATTATGGTGCCTGGCAGAGCTGGGTGGTTTTGTGCAATGGTTCCCTAGCCAAATGTAACTGTTTTAAATCTTGAAAACATAGAAATAATGGTTAACCAATGTTGGGAGATATAAGGAGGAAATGTGGAAGGGATTAAAAGTGTCAAATTTTGTTACCTTTCATGTAAAGGGGTAAATAGATATTGTTCAACATTGTATGGTTAAAAATTGATTTCCCCCCATAATTCTATATATTTTTTAAACCTTGGAGTAGTAGTTCTCACCTAGAAGCGATTTTGACCCACCGTCCCAGGGGCCTTTGGCTCTGTCTGGAGACAGTTTCGGTGGTCTCACTGCAGGGAGGAGGGTGTTTCTACTGGTGTCTTGTGAGTACAGGCCAGGGATGCATCTAAAAATCCTACGAAGGGATTAGCAGCCCGCCAAAGTGATGTGAAAATTGCTTGAAACCGAAAACATCTGAGCAGCTGCAAGAAGAAACATTACCTAAACTTAAGCAGAGCCTCCTGAAAATACTGCCATCAGTCCTTTTCTCAGGGAGTTTCCTACTGAGGGGAGGTGACAGGCGAAGACTCACTCTTAGCACCAGCTGCCCATTAGCATCAAAAAGCCCAGTAGGCTCTTTCATACTTTCCCATTAATACCCAACCTCCTCTCCCTTTTTATTTTTTTATTTTTGTTTGTTTGTTTTTAATTTTTTAAAAAATATAAATTTATTTATTTTAATTGAAGGCTAATTACTTTACAATATTGTATTGGTTTTGCCGTACATCAACATGAATCTGCCATGGGTGTACACGTGTTCCCCATCTTGAACCCCCCTCCCACATCGCTCCCCATTCCATCCCTCTGGGTCATCCCAGTGCACCAGCCCCGAGCATCCTGTATCATGCATCAAACCTGGACTGGCAGTTTGTTTCACTTATGATATTATACATGTTTCAATGCTATTCTCCCAATTCATCCCACCCTCTCCCTCTCCCACTGAGTCCAAAAGACTGTTCTATACATCTGTGTCTCTTTTGCTGTCTCGCATACAGGGTTATTGTTACCATCTTTCTAAATTCCATATATATGCGTTAGTGTACTGTATTGGTGTTTTTCTTTCTGGCTTACTTCACTCTGTATAATCGACTCCAGTTTCATCCACCTCATTAGAACTGATTCAAATGTATTCTTTTTAATGGCTGAATAATACTCCATTGTGTATATGTACCACAGCTTTCTTATCCATTCATCTGCTGGTGGACATCTAGGTTGCTTCCATGTCCTGGCTATTATAAACAGTGCTGCAATGAACATTGGGGGTACACGTGTCTCTTTCAATTCTGGTTTCCTTGGTGTGTATGCCCAGTAGTGGGATTGCTGGGTCGTATGGCAGTTCTATTTCCAGTTTTTTAAGGAATCTCCACATTGTTCTCCATAGTGGCTGTACTAGTTTGCATTCCCACCAACAGTGTAAGAGGGTTCCCTTTTCTCCACACCCTCTTCTTTATCTCTGGCTCTTCAGTGCATTCATTCCTGAGTGGCTCCCAAGTGCATGTATGAATAAACCCCAACTTTTTTCTAGTTAATATGTCTGTTGTCAGTTTATTTGCAGGACCCCTAACATTTGTACCTAAGTGGATAAAATTTTCAATACCTGCCATCCTCAAACCCCCATAACAAACAGACATATTTTAAATATTAAAATCATTTTAGAGGGGAGAAAAGTTTTTCTGAACTTCAGTAATTTATTCAAAATAACTGCAAAAATTTTTTTTGTAAAAGTGAAATAAAACCCAGCACAAGAATATATAGCCCTTATACCATGATCTTGATTTCGTAGAATTATGCCCATTTTTTTCTATCTATACACATGTATATATAGAGATGTTTCAAAAGGTGTTAGAAGGAAAAATGATGGATATTTACTGGTAGTAGAATTTGGAGTGATTTTTTCTTTCTCTTTGCACCCCCCCCTCCAACCCACGCTCCGATCACTTAAAGCTTATTTTTCAATACTGATGAATATAATGTTTAGAAATGCAGTAGATTTTCTATTCTTTCTTACAGGAAAAGCAACATCAACTATTAAAAAAAAAACCAAAAAAACCTTTTCTGTGGATCTCTTTATGGGTCAGGAGAGATCCAGCTTATCTCCTCTGTTCCTTGTTCACACTAAAACAGAACACAGATATCAGTTACGAGGCCAACACTGCCTGTGTCTGCATGGTTGAAGAAGATCTTGGGGGCTGCTTGAAATGTGCTAAACAGGTCAGATAAGTCTTACTTTAACCTCATTACCCTTGCTCTCCTCCATCTTCAAGAGCAAAAATATGTATGTGTTCATTAATGAAGCTTCTCTTCCACCGTTTCCTGCTCTTCAGATGCGGCTCTGCTTGTGGCCAGGGCACTGCCTCAGGTCCGCTTCGTTTTACCAGCTCTGATCCGTCCTTTGCACGTGCATTGGAGACACACACTATGGTGTGGAGAGGGGGAGAAGTCTCTTGCACAGTTGCTGCCCTCTTTCATGAAGGAACAAAGTTCTGTCATCTCTTACTTGCACAAAAATTGCAAAAATTATTTTATCTCTTAAAAATCTCCTTGAATAAGTTCCGCCAAGTACCTGAAACAATAGCCCCTTTTCACTTTGAAAAGCGCGAAAAAATAAATCTCCTTTTTTTATGGGTACCAAAGCCAAGCATATGTGCTCTATTTGGAGAATGCCAACGCCTCAAGCTGCAGCATTTCTTTCACCAGCTCTCAGCAAGTGGCCATTTAGGCTTAATTGCTCCTCACAGCATAGTCCAATTAAGAACGGGCATCAGCAGGGTAAGGGCTATTTGTTAATCCATAAAAGGTAGGAGAGACAGTACTTGTTTTGCCTGCGGTTTTTATTCACATGTTTGGGTGAAAATCTAAACAGCTGGAACTCTCGGCAAATGATATGTGTGTATTTAATCTCTTGGCTATGGGCAAGACAAGTGTATGAATGAATATTACACAAAAGCCAAACTTTTCCTCCCATACAAAGGAGAACTTTGTCAAGATACTGTTGAACATACCGAAGCATGATACTAAAATTGCAGTGGGAAGTGGGAGCCAGGTCAAAGGGGAAAACCTCTGAGGGGTTTCTCTGCAACCTTAAGGTGGCTTTCGTTCCCCAGAAGAGCAAGTTCCCTGTTAAAGTGCACAGTTCTATCGGCACAAATTGTGGGCTTCTACTGTTTAGATTTTTTTTGAGTTTTTATTTTTTGAGAAGTTGACTTCTGTACATCATTTTGATGTGGTACAAGGAGAATTGCCATTCTACATTGGGAGGTGGGCAGGGTAAACTAACAAGAAGTGGGAAGTGTGGGAGTGACAAAGTGTCTCTTGTGATACGATGAAAATAGGCAAACATAGTGATGAAATATTCTCAGCTAGCTCAAAGGTTTCCATGTTTGCTTCTGTAGGAAGAAGAATCTGATGAGCACCAGACAGGCTGGGGGCCACTTACTGATTTCTTATAAGTCTAGAGGTTTCGATTTTCAGAGAAGGGGAAAGTAGAAAACACACCTGAGTGACCTGCTGGGTCAGGCTGCTCATGAAACCCTGGGATCAGGTGACAAGATATGTTGTCTAGAAAAGTCAGGCTTCAGTAGCTGGGGTACTTGGGAAGATAAGAAGAAGCCTATTTAATACTGTTGCCTTCCCAGAGCAGAGTGAGATTAGATATCAGATATCTTCTGTGATTTTTTTTTTTGTTTTGTTTGCCTGTGCTGAGTGGCTTGCAGGATCTTAGTTCTCCAATCAGGGGTTGAACCTGGGCCCTGACAGTGAAAGTCCTGAGTCCTAACCACTGGACCATCAGAGAATTTCCTCCTCCGTGATTTATATGTTGGTTGGGCTTTGAAAACAGGCAGAGCCATCTGTCCATTTTCTTGTTTCTTCTGCCCAAGTTTCTAACTTTCTAATCCCCGGACATCTGGGGATTCTGCTCCATCTAAAACGTCTCTGGCCTCCTTGACCTTCCCTCTACCAGCTTAGAGAGGGAAGGAATACCTGAGCAATTGTTCATGAACCTGGTCTGCTCAGTGGTCAACCTGACGTAGCTAGGGCTGGAGACTGTTTTGTTCTTCAGCTAAATGAAAGCCTGTTTATCCTCCCTCTTTGTCTTTGTGTGTGTGTATTTTAATCACATTGTCAATTGTTAATGTCCTCTGATGAGTGAAACTTTCACTGATTTTTGGGCTGTGCGTATGTACGTACGCGCTCAGTGATGTCCGACTCTTTGTGACCCCAAGGACTGTAGCCTGCCAGGCTCCTCTGTCGATGGGATTTTTCATGCAAGAATATACTGGAGTGGGTTGCCATTTCCAACTCTAGAGGATCTTCCCGACCCAGGGATCAAACTGAGTCTCCTACATTGGGAGGTGGATTCTTTACCACTGTGCCACCTGGGAGCCTGTTAGGGCAGTACTTACTGTCAAATTAATGATTCTCCTCTGGAAAATGTCCACACCCACCTGCCTCTCAGTCTGAATCCTGGTGGGATGCTGGCTACAGGTAATGATATTTACCCAGCTCATTGAAATGTCACACTTAGGACTGAACCCTGTAAATTATTATTGTGCTCGTGTTATATTGTAAAGATAAAGGTCAGATCAGAGCTCAGATTTATTCACACCCATGATGCATTTCTGAGTGTTAGAAGAAAAATAAACTGTTGGGTCTTTCCGTTAAAAGTACGTACAAGTGAAAATGAGCTTTTTTTTCCCCCAAAGGAAAAGATATAACCACAGAACCAGAAGGTTTTTGGAATAAATACAAAGAAGGAGAATTTGGCTCATCTAAGCTCTATAAATACTACCTCCAATTTTCTGCACGTTTTCTGACAGTCCTTTAAAAATAACCGGACAAGGTCAGGGACAAGTTAGGGAAGACTAAGGGAACTACTGAGAACCAACCCTCACTAGTGCCTGAGTAGGTTGCCTCCTCCCTTGCAGGACTGAGGTGGCCCTCTGGTTTTTTAGGGAAAGGTGTTTGGTAGCCAGAAAGCCCATCATGAGAGCTGGGCAACTCTGTGCCCAGTTAGTCACAAATCCCATGGCTGGCTGTTTACCTTGAACTGTACAGTTCCAAGAGCAGGACTGCTAACCTGAGAGCCCTAAAGCCGGGGAGGCCGGCAGTAAGGAGGGAATGGAGAAGCATGGGAGGAGGTCCTTCGGTGTGGGCTGAGAGTCAGCACTGAGCAGTGGGAAGTGCCCCTTGCTGTGTCTTTGCCACATTAGCTCTTTCAATAAATTATGGTCTGAGTGTTAGCCATCAAGGCAACAGTTCTTGGCACTTAATAGAAAGCCCCAGAGCAGCTACATCAAATGACTTTTCTTCCATAAAATTTGACTTTTGAGCTTTGAAAGCTACTGGGCTCCCTGACCCTCTCCCCCAACCCCCATTTTTCTTACTAATTTATGCTTTTAAGGGTTAGCTCTAATTGGAGAGTAATATCTGAAGGGGTTTAATCTTCCAAACTATTTAAACAAGAATGAGTGGATAATCTTTTACTTGCCTCTCTCATTTCTGTGATTCCTCCTCCTCCTTTTTCTTACATTTCTCAGTTGAATATTAGTGCCTTTATTTTGATATTCTCCATCTTCATATGTTCTCTTAAAGATTTTTATTCTCTATTAATTCATTCATAACAAATACCACTGCAAACTCTAAGCACTTACTGTGTGGTTGGCACCATATTGGATATAAGAAGGAGTAGTTTGTGTTTGATATTGTTTGAGGCCTTTGCTAATCTTTGTTGTTTTAGTATAAAGAATAAAAAATATAATCATGTTTTAAAGACTTTAAAAAACACAATATCCGGGGAAAGAGAAATACATGTTGCGGTCTACCCTATACTGGTATACCCAGGAGAAAATGTTACCTTTTTCACTTTCAGATTTAATTTTAGTGTTTCTTGATCATCCTTCCCAACATTTATTTACCACTCCTCTCCCCCCAAAAGAGAGAAAAGCGTCTGTCTTTAAGACCCCGTCATTACTTTTTCTTTGGTCCAACTTAAAAAAAAAACCCAAAACATTACTTTGAAAACAATAATTGCTTCTGCTAACAGATTTCTTTTTTTTTCTTTTTTGCCTGAAAAAAAAGTTTTTTCTTTTCTCTTTTGTATTTTTTCCTTGTTTTTTTTTTTTTAAATTTATTTATTTAATTAGAACATAATTACTTTACATGAATCAGCCATGTGTGCACATGTCCCCCTCATCCTGAACCCCCCACCTACCTCCCTCCCCACCCCATCCCTCCGGGTTGTCCCAGAGCACCAGCTTTGCCCTGCTTCATGCATCGAACTTGCAGTGGCCATCTATTTTACATATGGTAATATACATGTTTGAATGCTATTCTCTCAAATCATCCCACCGTCGCCTTCTTCCATATAGTCCAAAGTCTGTTCTTTACATCTGTGTCTCCTTTGCTGCCTTGCATATAAGGTCATCATTACTGTCTTTCCAAATTCCATATATATGCATTAATATACAGTATTTGTCTTTCTCTTTCTGACTTACTTCACTCTGTATAATAGGCTCCAGGTTCATCCACCTCATTAGAACTGACTCAAATGCATTCCTTTTTATAGCTGATTAATATTCCATTGCAAGGAGATCCAACCAGTCCATTCTGAAGGAGATCAGCCCTGGGATTTCTTTGGAAAGAATGATGCTAAAGCTGAAACTCCAGTACTTTGGCCCCTCATGTGAAGAGTTGACTCATTGGAAAAGACTCTGATGCTGGGAGGGATTGGGGGCAAGAGGAGAAGGGGACAGAGGATGAGATGGCTGGATGGCATCACTGGCTCGATAGACGTGAGTCTGAGTGAACTCCAGGAGTTGGTGATGGACAGGGAGGCCTGGTGTGCTGCAATTCATGGGGTCGCAAAGAGTCGGACACGACTGAGCGACTGAATTGAACTGAACTGAATATTCCATTGTGTGTATGTACCACAACTTCCTTATCCATTCATCTGAGATGGACATCTAGGTTGCTTCCATGTCCTGGCTATTGTAAATAGTGCTACAGTGAACACTGGGGCACATGTGTCTCTTTCAATTCTGGTTTCCTCAGGATGTTTGCCTAGCAGTGGGATTACTGGATTGTATGGCGGTTCTAGTCCAAGTTTTTTAAGGAATCTCCACACTGTTCTCCATTTCTCTTCATGGAACATAGTTTGCCTTTAAGGGAAACAGTTGTCACAGGAAGTACAGACAGTTTGCCACCTGAAGAAGGTAAAGGAAGAGAGCTAGGCTGGCTTTCTTTTCTGTCCCAGCTTTGCTGTTCCTCCCTCACTTTTGTCTACTTCCCCCAGAGGGAATGTTTTTGACCCATCAAAAAAGTATATACAGTTCTTTTTAAGGAACATGAGCAGTGAGTTGCAGCCATAGCAGTGTTATGATTTCTTCACCCTGGATGCTTAGTTTCAAACTGAAGGCTGAAAAAAAACCATTAAATGTAAGTCATTTTCAAAACATCTTTCATTCATTTATTTCAATAGACATTTATTGTGTACTAACTTTTCCAGGCACTATTCTAGGCACTTCAGAGATATGAACAAAATAAACCCAGATCTTTGCCCTTGTGAGTCTTAGTTTCTAGTAGGGGGAGACAAACATTATCTAATAAATCGAGTAAATGGCTTGATTATCCAGCTGAGGGGGAGGAAATCATTTATTTTTCTTCTGTCCATCCTAGGTTCATTGGATAGGGCCGTGTAAATAAGACTTCCGAAAGATTGACAAGAAAAAACAAATAGAAGGTTTTTTTTGTAGCATGTGCATCACATACATGTGAGAATTTAGTGATGAGTAACTCAAAGGAGTGTTTGGATCTGGGCTTATATAGCATTTTAACAAAAGAATAATATGTTTTTGGAGAAGTGATGACACAAAGAAAAGGACTTTTGAGTTTTTTTGAGCAGCAGATTGTGGGAAGGTATGGAACCAATGGAAAATAAGGGCTGCTGCTGCTGCTGCTAAGTCACTTCAGTCGTGTCCGACTCTGTGCGGCCCCACAGACGGCAGCCCACTAGGCTCCTCTGTCCCTGGGATTCCCCAGGCAAGAATACTGGAGTGAGTTGCCATTTCCTTCTCCAATGCATAGAAGTGAAAAGTGAAAGTGAAGTTGCTGAGTGGTGCCCGACTCTTAGTGACCTCATGGGCTAGAGCCTAAAAGGCTCCTCCGTCCATGGAATTTTCCAGGCGAGAGTACTGGAGTGGGGTGCCATGGCCTTCTCCGAAATAAGGGATAGTTAGTAAGATTTGTTCTGTAGGTTTCGCTGGTGCTGTCTCCCAGCTGATCCTGGTCTCTTTTGATTAATCACTGTCCTTCCTGGTAGAAAGCAGAGAGGGGACACCTTTACAAATTTATGTCTTATTTTTAGGCAAATAGGGGGAGGCCAAAGAGCTTTTCTTACACTTGCTATTTGCTTCTTTTTAATTGTCTTCAGCTAAAAATAATCCATATGCCAAAGTGGTGTATTTGGTGTGGCATATTCTGGTACCCTTCATATCTTATTAGAAGATGGTAAGTGCCATGAAAATAAAATGAAGAGCAAAATAAGGGGATCAGAGGTATAAGGGTGTTGCAGTTTTTTAAAAATGTGTTATAGAGTTGGCCTCACTGAGATGACACTGGACAAAGACTTCCGTCTCTTCTAGATCCTGAAAGTGCTAACAAAAATATTAGGAAGGCTGAATACAATCAGCTTTGCTATGGAATATCCTCACATAATGTTGGGAGGAGCTACTCTTTTATCTGCTGAGCTACTAAGAGAAGAGTGGAAACAGGGCTGCGGTCTGTATCGGTTTCCTCCTGGTGTAGGGAAAGTATCAGGCAGAGAACAGTTACACAGGTGAAGACGGAGTAGGAATTTTAAAACATACTGAGTGACGTGTTCTCTATTTCTTAGTGTAACCTAGGTATAACTTTTTCAGTTGAAGCCTCATTTCTGGGCCACTAGGTGGTATCCATATAAAACTGTAGTTTTAATTAAAAAATGCCTGTGTAAAAAAAGTATGTTGCAGAATTTCTGTAAAGAGTTTTTGCTCACTCCACTTGAGGTTTGTGAGTGTTTGGGTTGGTACATGTGTCCATTTGTGTGTATGTGAATAGAACTGGTCTTGTTAGTAAAAGATGCTGACTCTGTGCAATGTGTTACACAGCTTTCATTTTTATAGATAATAATTTTTAATCATTGCCTTACTCAGTTATGTTAATAATTAGAGTTGGTAATTTTGCTAACTTGTAGAGTAGTGATTCTATAACATGTATTCTTTTGTGACATCTAGAGGAAGGTTCTTAAAATTGTTTGGTTGTTCATAGCATTTTTAATGGAGACTGACTATTTAATTCCCTTCTTGGAGGGAATTTGGAGTCTGATAAGTAATACGTCAGAAATGATTATGGAAAAGCAAACCATGAATGTGTCCCTAAGGAATAAATATATCTTTGGGAAATGAAAAGAATCTCCTGAATTTCTGTCCTGTCACATGCTAAATTGAGAGCCATTTAGATGAGATCACACCCTGTGCAGCACCCAAGTTGGATGTTTTAAAACAGATTGTTCCCCTGTTTTTCTGAATGTGTGTGGAAGAGTACTACTGTTTTCTAATATCTTTTTGTGTGGTTTGGCCGGGGATGGGGTGGGATCTCTGTAGAATTTGGAATCAGCTGATGGAAACTTTTTGAAAATAACAATACATCTTTCAAGGATCAGGCTGTGCTTTGTTCAGGTAAAGACATCCTTAGGAGGGGAATAGGGAGCCACACTTCTGCTGATAGAAAGCCAAGTATGGGGTGGTAAATGAGGAGGGGTGAACTGGATTGGTGCTAGAAGGTTTGAGCTCACTTCAAGTTTTCTGAGTATTAAATATGAAAGAGAAGTGGTCAGAAGCTGCAAAGAGAAAAGCAGGAGTTGTGTGGGTCCAGTTCTTCCCCTGAACACACGTTTGGCTGTCAGGAACAAACACGGCCTTTCCTGTGTGTTTATCTGCACAGTCTGGGTTAGCAACCTCTTTGCCCTGCCTTAGACCCTGAACTCTGATATGAATTCCAGCTCTCTCCCTATTCCCTACTCACTGTGGGGCTCTGGTCCAGACCCTTCACTCACTAGGTCTCTTTCCATCTGAAAAGTGAAGATAATACCATTTGTCTCCAACAAGAAATGTGTGAGAATTCTCTGCTTTCCAGGGGAAAGAGATGAACTAATTCTCTAATTCTAGAAAATTAGGAATAATAAGGAAAAATAAGGAATCTTTATAGGATTAGCATAATTTACAAAGAAAAGTTAAAAATAATATGTGTTGAATCACAAATACAATAATTCTATATTTTTGCTGCCTCAGTTTGAGGCATAGCTTTGTACTCTGAAGAAAACATTTGATTAAGATTGTTAAAGGGCCAGAAACTGTAACATTTTTTTCTGATGTGTATGTTACCTCGAATGATAAAATTTTATAGAAAGTTCTAGATTCTATCATTATTTTTGACTAGAATGAAAATTGATGTTAAGTTTTTATTCTGCCTTTCTAAATTTAACAGTCTCTGTCATTCATAGCCAGGCATGTAATAAAGGACTTAGTGATGATGAAAATAGCAAATTTATTACTTGTGTATTTTCTTACTCACAATATTATTTTCCTTGAATCCTTAATTTTAGATTTTTTTTTGGCGACGTGGCCTGTGGGATCTCAGTTCCTGTGTGTGCATGCCTGCTCAGTTGTGTCTGGCTTTTTTGCAATCCCATGGACTGCAGTCCTCAGGCTCCTCTGTCCATAGAATTATCCAGGCAAGAATACTGGAGTGGGTTGCCATTTCCTTCTCCAGGGCATCTTCTTGACCCAGGGATCCAACCTGTGTTTCTAGCTTGGCAGATGGATTCTTTACCAGTGAGCCACCTTAGTTTCATGACTGGGGATCAAACCTGTACCCACTACATTGAGAGTGTAGAGTCTTAACCACTAGACTACAAGGGAAGTCCCAGACTCATATATATATATATATATATATGTATGTATGTGTGTGTGTATATATATATATATATATATTTAAAGCAGATGAGTATTTATTTATTTGGCTGCAGCATGCAGGATCCTAGTTCCCTAACTAGGGATCGAAACTGTCCCTTGCATTAGGAGTGTACAGTCTTAACCACTGGACTGCCAGGGAAGTGATGTCGCTCAGTTGTGTCCGACTCTTTGCAACCGCATGGGCTGTAGCCCACCAGGCTTCTCCGTCCATGGGATTTTCCAGGCAAGAGTACTGGAGCGGGTTGCCATTTCCTTCTTCAGGGGATCTTCCCGACCCAGGGATCGAACCTGGGTCTCCTGCATTGCAGGCAGACGTTTTACCCTCTGAGCCACCAGGGAAGCCTGGACTGCCAGGGAAGTCCCTCCTTAATTTTAGAGAGATTTTGATGCTTATTAGCATTCTTATTCTACCAGAGAGAATTTAGAGATAATAAAAGAAAAGGAAGCAAAGACTTTGCCATATTATTACCTGTTAGAAAATAAAGGATGCGGCTACATAAGGGAAAAGTGGAGATGGCATTGAACGAAGGGAGGCAGGTGGATTTTCTCTAAAGCAGGTTTCCTTCCAGATGATTGAGAATTGCTCACCCTTGGGGTCTCTGTGCCTCTGCATTCTCATGGTGAGCAGGTGAGGACTAAGTGAATCTGTCTCGACTATTGTGTGGCAGTCAACTTCACAGGTGGCACTGATTCCACCTCCTGGCATTCACACTCTGTATAATCTCCCCTGGAATGACTCGCTTTCAACCCATAACATGGTGCAAAAGTGATGAATGTCACTTTCATGATTAGGTTTCAAAGACTGACTTATAGACAGGCAGTCTCTCCTTTGCCCTCTCGCTTACATGCTGTGATGGAGCAAGCTGCCCGTCTAAGGCTGGAGAGGCTTAACGTGGCAAGGAACTACACGTGGTCTCTGGCCAACAACCAGAGAGGAACCAAGGCCCTCAGTCCAACAGCCTGTGAGGAACCACGTGACTTGTTTAAGTTGAATCTTGAGATTAACTCCATCCCAGCTGTGACCTTGATTGCAGCCTATGAGAAAACCTGAAGCAGAGGACCCAGCTAAGCCACGTCTAGATTCCTCACCCACAGAAACTGTGAGGTAGTAAATGTGTATTTTTTTAAGCTGCTAAGGTTTGAGGTGATTTATTATGCAGCAATAGATCAATAATAGATAACTATTATGCTCTGTTACTTGTACTTTGAAATGATTCTGGTCACTTTGGCAAAAAAAGAAACGATCTGATAGACTCATACTACAATGTTCAGGAACTCGGTGTATAACCCTGTTGGAATCAGTGTCCTCAGAGAGGAGGTGATGCCAACACAACAGAGTACCTGAGTGATGGCAGAATTTTAGGATTTGGGGCAGTGAAGGGGAAAGTATTCTTTACAGAATGGGGAGGATTCCTGGGAATAGGCTCTGCCTCTTGATGGGAGGTGCTTACAGAGGTGGGATGGCTTACTGAGGGCAGACATGGAGGCTGTATACCACCTGGTCCATCCTGAAGGGTCCCACGTATAGGAACCTTTTGAGGGGTATCAATGAAATGGCTGGAGCCCAGGCGTGTTCTGCAGGGGAATCTCTGACGGAATCTCCTTCCCAAGCCAAGTCCCGGGGATGCTGCTGTGTGTTCTCTCAGTGCTTTTACACTTTGGCAACTCCTGGGGCTCTGCAGCCCCAGTGGTCTCAGTTGGACATGCTGAGTATAGTGGAGGGGTTACTGTGAGGTCAACCCCAGACATTGGAGTGATTTTCTGAGGGTTTTTCTGCCTCCCGTCTTTGAGGAGGGTAATCACGCAGTTCTCTCCCCTCCCACACTGGGGATAAGCCCAACTGTGATGGGCTGTCACCATCTGGAGACAAACTGGCTAAGGGTTGGAGGAAATGTGTGACACTGTGTAACTCTCTATTTATTCCCTGTCCCCTCTCCTATCTACTCTGAGTCCCATACCATACTTAAGCAGAATCATAAAATGTGAGAGCTGGAGTTCTCTCTAGTCTAGTTCTGTGGTTTCCAACTTTGCTTCACAAGACTGTTTGAGATTTTATTGTCCTTCTTCTGCAAGGTAACAGCAACAACAGGGAGGGTGAAGGAAGGGGACAAGTGGGCTTCTGGTGGCTCTCTTTATTCTCCTCCAGCTTTTATGTATTTCACGTGTTGGGCTTCCATGTAGACTCCATCTCATTGAGAGTTCCACTGTTAGAACTAGTGGAAATCTTTGAGCACGAGGCCTCGCAAGGTTAAGTAACTTGCTTAGACAGAGCTGGATGGGGAAGCAGCATAGCCTGAGCATTGCCTGGGGCAGCAGTCTATAGAGAATGCTGAATACCTCCCTGGAGGTGTGCGGAGATGCAGTGAATTGCATTTACCAGACCTCTGCACACTGTGTCAAGGAATATGATGATGAACTTCATGGGTGTGGGTGTGACAACCTCAAGGGGTACTTGTGAGGCCAAATAAGGTCACAAAACTACTTGTAGGAGGACAGAACCAAGGAACCGCACATTTTTGTTTTGATAACTAGAATATATGCATTTCTCTCTTTCCTCTTCCTACACCTAATACTCAGCCTTCACCCTAAATTTTGGACAAGTATTTACAGGGGCATCCGTTTTTGTGTTTGCATGCAGGACTCCCATGGGTCTGTCTGGCTTGGTGCCCACGGGAACATGGCCAGCTAGTGACTGAGCCAGAGTGAGGAACTGAGTGTCCAGACCCCTACCCCAGCATCCTTCTCTCACTATGAAACCCCTTCTCCTTCATAAAGAAGCCAGCATGATGATGCTTATCAATATACAAAGGACATTCAAGGAACTTGTTTCCCACTGCTTAGGTTTTTATTCAAATAAATCAAGAATATAGTTTCTCTCTTTTCCAGCTGTTATGAGGCTTGCTGATTTAGTGCGCATGACTCTTGGGATAAAGGCATAATGTAAAAAAAATTTGTATTAATAAGATATTGCTAATATTAATCAATATGAAATGTAATAGTGTTCAGGGGTGAGGAAGTCAGGAAAGAATGCTGTAAGATCCTCTGGAGTCTGCAAGACCAGACCCATCCCAATGCTTCTTGGTAAATACTCAGCCAGGAAACGGTCCCCCAAAGTGCAGTAAAACATGCAACTCTGATGTTTGTGTTAGATGGAAATTATGGCTTGGAAAACTCCAGCAATCTCTTCAATCATGAAAACAGTGAGAGATGTTAAATTTCATGTAATTATCCAGTCAGAATGGAAGCGATATCACATTCTCTGCTTTATGTGAGAAAGAACTGCTTAAAAAGGTCAGGGTCTTTATATTCTTAGTGTATAGGCTATATTCTAATTGAACTTCATAATGTGTCTGACAGGTAGGAAATAGCTCATTTTGACCTTCGATATCCAGTCTTTGGTTCACATAACCTAATAACGTGAGAGTATTACTTTTGTATTTTATACATGTCTGTTATTGAAGACCCTAGTTCCAAGGATACCAATCAACATTCTGTTTTTTATATTTTTCCATTTGGCTATAAGCTTGTACTTGTGGATATGCTCTCATTAAACTGAGAGAACACAGTCATATTGCTTTCCTTTCGCAAAGTGAGCTGCTGAGTTAACAGGAGACTGGAGCAACTTCTCTGAATTCAGAGAAGCCATGGGTAGAATTGGGAGTCAAGCCAGTCCTCCTGACTTGCTGGACTTTCCAGTCTTTCAAAAATGTGTGGAAATTTTCAACATTTAATTCTGACCCTATAGAGCCCCAGAACCACATACCTTGTCTGTATCTAATGTTTTTTTCCTTTTTTTGGTCTCTCGGGTATGATTCACTGGAGAAGGCCAGTGCCAGCCTGCATCATGGTGATAAATATGATTTTGGGGGGTGGGAGCCAGTAAGAAAACTGGCATTGAAACTGAAACTAAAGCCAAACTACACCAAACAATCTACCACACAGCTGTGTCAGCATCAGATTCACAAACACAGCTCTAAAGACCTAAAGAAATAGCATTACCTGTGAGAACATCCACCTCATAAGCATGCACACTTAAGAAAAAGCAAAATATCCTATCTTATTCTGAAGAATTGTTAAGCATCTCAGGGAAAGGGGATTTAGCCATGCTCTCTGTTGATCTTGCTCCTCTTTGATTTCTACCTCTTCTGTGGGCACAAGCTTTTTGTCTCTTTTATAGGCTTTTTCTCCTCCACTATTCCCTTATGTGCTGTTAGTCCTTGGGGTTATATCCTAGACCCTTTTCTCATAACCACTCATGCTCTTTCCTGGGGTGATTTTGTCCAGGTCCTTGCTTCAGTTACCACAAAGAGGTTGGCAGTACCAAAATCTGTGTCATCACACTTTACCTTCACATCTCCATATGACTGTCCTTGGATCCCTAAGATTTTACATATCTCAAGCTGAGCACATTATATTCTTCATTCCTCACCTCCTTGCCCGCCCTCCACTGCTATTCTAGACTTTCACTTGTAAAGCATTACCATCCACCTGGTTTAATCAGTCAAAAACTGAGGCCAGCCATAACTCTTTCTGCTTCATCACTTGCCACCTCTAATCTATTGCAAAGTTCTTCCAGCTTTCCCTCTTACACAGCTCTCTCATCTGCCCTCCTTGATTCATTTTTACTGCAACTCATCTTGTACTTTACTTGCTCCAGTCATCCCTATACACGATGCACATCCCCTACCTCTCACCCAAAGGTGCCCAAACACCTGCTAGAAGGTGGTGCACACCCAGGAGCTGGTCTTGGTTCTGTCACTTACTGGCCATGTGAACTTAGGCAGGGCACAAGACCTCCCAAGGCCCACCTGCCCCGCGTTATTACACTGGGGATCAATGACACTTTGCTTTCTGGAATTTGGGCATTCAGCCAGGTTATATATAGAAGACCCTCCCAGTTTTAAGATCTGCAGTTCTATGCAAGACCTCAGGTGTTCTGACACATGGAAATAACAACCAGATATACACTGATTAATTAAAACAGTACCACTAGAAATCCAGTGATAGTGGCATGTCAGCATTGATATTTTTTTATACTTTTTGGCCATTAAGCACCTTTTAAATATTCTATGTTTTAGAGTTTCCCATCTTGTGATTCCTAAAATTCAAAATAGGTCAAACTCAGTTTCTCAGCCTTAGTTAGAGATAGGACACACTCATGTTAACTCAGCCCTGGCAAGAAACACGACTTTTCTGAGATTTAAGTAAATAAAAAGGTAATAAGAAGAAAAGAGGCCATTCTGGCCAGGAGGGCAGAGAGACGTCTATTAGAGGTGGCATTGGCAACAGCAAATGTTAGCAGCGTTGCACCTCTGCTCAGCCATGCCTTCAGAGAGCCTGTGCTTGTGTTTCCAACAGTGGAGGGCAATACCTGTTAGAATAGTCTGATGGTTTAATATGGGCATTGTTTATGGCTTCATAGCCTTTAATGTGATTCTCTGACCTTCCTGGAGGTTGTATGGTCTACCTAATATTCTTTGATAAATTTCATCTTTGTTTAAACAATCTACAGGGCCTCTGTTGTTTGTACCCAGGAATGATATGCAGTACCTCCTTCTATAAGACGCAGTCAGAACATCGTTTTCTCTGGAAAGTCCTTAGCCCCTGATTACATTGAACCCCCTCGTTGTGTGTTCTTAGGGTAGATGGTGCTTTTCTTCAGCGTGCATTATGTTTATAGAGGCATTTAAATCACCTGATTGCCTCCCCTGCTCCACTGTAAACTCTGTGAGGGTTGAGGTACGTCTGCCTTGTTCCTTCTTCTTTTTCTTTAACACATAGCATATTGTATAACACATAGTAATCACTCAGTAGATGTTAACTTGAATCAAATGACTGACATCTAAGTGACTTATTGGAGAAGGCGATGGCACCCCACTCCAGTACTCTTGCCTGGAAAATCCCATGGATGGAGGAGCCTGGTGGGCTGCAGTCCATGGGGTCGCGAAGAATCGGACACAACTGAGCGACTTCACTTTCACTTTTCACTTGTACATTGGAGAAGGAAATGGCAACCCACTCCAGTGTTCTTGCCTGGAGAATCCCAGGGACAGGGGAGCCTGGTGGGCTGCTGTCTATGGGGTTGCACAGAGTCAGACACGACTGAAGTGACTTAGCAGCAGCAGCAGAAGTGACTTATGCTGTAGTTGAGGAGCAGTTTTCTTCATCAGAGGTGAAAAATAGCTGGTCATCATCCTTAGTTTTTTGCTGAAGAATAATTTTAAAATGTAACTTGGACCAGTGTTGAGGTTACTAGAACTTTAGGATGTTAGGCCTGATTCATTATTAAAGCCTCCTTGAGTTCTTGAAGTTGCTTATTTCTTTGAACTTTCTACTTTTAAAGATAAAGATGGGACTTAAAAAAAGGTAAATCTGATGATATTAGTCACAGACTTTTCACCCATCACCCTGTAAGGGCCCCATTAAAATAGCAGTAAAAAGTGTATGAACTCAGGAGGACAAAGAGAAAAAGGGCATGACCCCTAGCATAGGAAGGAGCGTGACCTGCCAGCTATGGCAGGCAGGGGAGGCAGTGCACAGGGGTTTATGAGGGTTGAGGCCAGAGAGAGTCGTTCTCCCTTCCCATGTCATGGTGCAGCAGAAAGGTAGGGGTAACGTGTAGGCAGTGGATGTGCTGGTAAATATTTTACAACCAGTTCTCTGAAAGAGAAAGAAAGCAAGAAGGAAAAAGGAAGAAGGGGGGGAAGAAAGCAACCCTGATTGTAGCATTTACTGATTTTTGTGGTAGGAGTACACCAACATGCCCAGTTTCAAGCTCCCTGTGCGGCGTCATTGAATCTGGAATAGATTGAGAAGAAAGGTACATTATTGGTTCTTTGGGCTGACAGGAGACAGCTCTGGCACATCATTGGGTACAAGGCCACAAATAGTGAGACTAACCAATTTTAGTGTATATAGAGGTCAGTCTACCCCCAAACCTTCCCCCCAGTTCATACCTACACTCCAATTCATACAAACCTACCCCCCAACTCATGATAATCAAACCTACCCCCCAGTTTATACAAAGAATGCCAGAGCTCTGTGTCTGCGATCTCCCCATCACCACACACACAAGACTTGGAAAACAAACTTGGCTCAGGAATGGAGCTTCAAATCTCTAAGAATGAATGCGTGCCAGAAAGGAATTATCTAGGAATATTTATAAAGATTGTTTATTTATTTATGTGTGTTTATATAAAATTTTAAACTGTTTTAGAAGACTATTGACTATTTAAAGCAAAATAGCTAAAGTGTTTCGTGAAGGTTTAAAATAAAATATAAAAACAACAGTAGCACAAGGGGAGAAATAAACCCATGACTCTGTTAAGATTCCTACACTGTTGCTTCCTCATGAAGCAATCTGTTACTATTTAAAGGTAGTCTTAGATAACTTAAAGGTACACATTGTAATTTCTAGATCAATTGCTATAGAAATAAAGTCAGGAAGAGGTATATAAAAGTCAATACTAAAATGTAATCAGTTCGCCTAAAAGAAGGCAGTAAAGGAGAAATAGAAGAGCAAAGATCAAATGGGATAAATATAAAACAAATACCAAGATGAAAGACTTTAAATCAGCCAATTCAATAATTAAATTGAATATAAACACACCAGGTAAATTTTTAAAAATCTAGGGTCTCAGTTGCACTAGGTGCACTGTGAGTGCTCAGTGGCTTGTGGCTACCACCCCAGACAGTAGGGATACAGACACTTCTTTCATCACAGAAAGTTCTGCTGGACAGCACTGTAGTGGACAGTGTTTATTCAATACACGAGTGAAATTGTGTCTATGCTGATAATTGATTTCTTCTGAATTGGTGGATGACTCTTCAGGAGAATGAGAGGCAGGAGAGATGGTGATGGATGAGAGAACTAAAACTCATCTACTGTAAGAATAAACTAATAGATACCATATAGCATAGATAATAGTACTATCCACATTTTATTTTAGGAATATGGAGGTAACTAGCATGGGGAGAGATTAAAGGAACTTTTCCATGGGGTATAGAATAGGAGGCAAGCTGGAGTAGTATAGAAAATTAGGGTAGAAAATTGAGTGTCTTAAGTCTTTTCGAGGTATATTTGATTTTTAAAAATATAGGCATATATTAACTGGATAAATACTTGTAAAAAAATCCAGACAAAATCTATTATATCTATCTTAGTATTTGATCATGACATTCAAGGAGCTGCTGCGGCTGCTGCTAAGTCACTTCAGTCATGTCCGACTCTGTGCGACCCCATAGACGGCAGCCCACCAGGCTCCCCTGTCCCCGGGATTCTCCAGGCAAGAACACTGGAGTGGGTTGCCATTTCCTTCTCCAATGCATGAAAGTGAAAAGTGAAAGTGAAGTTGCTCAGTCATGTCCGACCCTCAGTGACCCCACAGACTGCAGCCTTCCAGGCTCCTCCGTCCATGGGATTTTCCAGGCAAGAGTACTGAAGTGGGTTACCATTGCCTTCTCCGATTCAAGAAGCTAAAAACTGATAATTTATGGAGCCTCTGTGTTATAATGAAACTTGACTACAAAATAAAAACAAATGTAAGAAAAATACATAAAAGGTGGTGTTCGTGGTAAAGAACCTGCCTGCCAATGCAGGAGACATAAAAGACATGGATTTGATCCCTCAGTCAGTTCAGTTCAGTTCAGTCGCTCAGTCTTGTCCGATTCTTTGCGACCCCATGAATCGCAGCATGCCAGGCCTCCCTGTCCATCAGCAACTCCCAGAGTTCACCCAGACTCACGTCCATCGAGTCAGTGATGCCACCCAAGCCATCTCATCCTCTGTCGTCCCCTTCTCCTCCTGCCCCCAATCCCTCCCAGCATCAGAGTCTTTTCCAATGAGTCAACTCTTCGCATGAAATGGCCAAAGTACTGGAGTTTCAGCTTTAGCATCCTTCCTTCCAAAGTACAGTCAGGACTGATCTCCTTTAGAATGGACTGGTTGGATCTCCTTGCAGTCCAAGGGACTCTCAAGAGTCTTCTCCAACACCACAGTTCAAAAGCATCAATTCTTCGGCCCTCAGCTTTCTTCACAGTCCAACTCTCACATCCATTCATGACGACTGGAAAAACCATAGCCTTGACTAGATGGACCTTTGTTGGCAAAGTAATGTCTCTGCTTTTGAATATGCTATCTAGGTTGGTCATAACTTTTCTTCCAAGGAGTAAGTGTCTTTTAATTTCATAGCTGCAGTCACCATCTGCAGTGATTTTGGAGCCCCCCAAAATAAAGTCTGACACTGTTTCCACTGTTTCCCCATCTATTTCCCATGAAGTGATGGGACCAGATGCCATGATCTTCGTTTTCTGAATGTTGAGCTTTAAGTCAACTTTTTCACTGTCCTCTTTCACTTTCATCAAGAGGCTTTTTAGTTCCTCTTCACTTTCTGCCATAAAGGTGGTGTCATCTGCATATCTGAGGTTATTGATATTTCTCCTGGCAATCTTGATTCCAGCTTGTGCTTCTTCCAGCCCAGTGTTTCTCTAGGTTGGGGTAATTCCCTGGAGGAGGACATTGCAACCCACTCCAGTATTCTTGCCTGGAGAATCCCATGGACAGAGGAGCCTGGTGGGCTACAGTCCATAGGGTCAAAAAGAGTCGACTGAAACAATTTAGCATGCATGGATAGATACATTATATAAATTATAAAGAATTAAGAGATATATTCTAAAGGTGCAAGGAAGGATTTATCCATTGGCAAGGCACATTGAGTCTCCACAATATGAGAGAAAAGAAAGCAGAAACAGATGCTGTTGGGTCCTGGTTTCTAAGGTGGGAAACTGAGCAAATGACAGAACGCTGGCTTTATTCAGAGCCTGTTGTGGCCTCTAACGGTATTGCTCATAACAGAAAGATTTGTCCCCTTGAGAGAATGAAGCCAGGGTCCAGGGAATCTGAACTTCAGGCACTGTGCAGCAAGAGAAATGTGTATTCCCTTTTGGCCATGGGATTTCTGAGAAAACCCTGCCTCAGAGTCAGCCTGACTTAGCTGGGACTGCAGCTTTGCCACATTACAGCTGTGTAACCAGAGGTGAGTACATCTATAGTCATTTTCAGTCTCTTCGTTTAGGATGCATTTACACATATTGGAATTTTGGGCAGCACAGTCAAAGACATGAAAGACTCAAAACGAAATTGAATCATTTGGTAACAATTAAAATGTAGTCATTACTACTATATAGATGTTTCCTAAAGTCTGTAAAGGTATCCAAAGTTTTATACTTTTAATTTGGAAGATTTTCCTCAGCAGAATGTCAGTCTTTGCATGTACATGCCCTGATGGTTATAATTAGACCTCCATCCATGGAGTAAAGCTTTTACTTATTTCAGGACACAATCTTCCCTTTGGTGCTGACTTGTCTTTTCGCTTTCCTTCCTACCTAGTCTAATGTGAGCAGAATTGTTCCCAGTTCTATATCTTGTAACACAACCTACTCAGCAAAATGCTCCATCAGGCAGTTAACTGTCTGAATTGTCTGCTCAGATGGCAAGTTGTAGCAGAAGGCAATTTCTTACCCAGTCAATATTTGGCAGAGCACCAGGGTGATTTAAGATTCACAGACATGACCTACCAGACTGGTTGGGAACCACTGGCTTACCCTCTCTGACAAAGGTCACTTCTGACACTGGAATGAAGCTTGTATAGAATAGCTCTTCACTGTACCGTCCTAGCTCACAGTTCTCTATGGGGGTAATTATGAAGATTCCTATTTTACCAAAGAGGAAACTGTTCTTTAGAGAGGCTAAACCATTGGTTCCATTTGATAGGAGCAGATTTTTTTTCCAACTCCTCTATCCTTCCTGCCTGCCCCCATGTATATACTCATGTGATATACCTCTGTTAGTCATGTCCAAGGCAGTTTGATTTCATAGGAAAAAGAGCTGCCTTATCATTGCAGTTATCTGAAGCTATTTTCCCCAACAGCTGAGTAATGAGAAACAATTGTTATTGAGAAACAGTAAAATGAAAAATATATGGGAGGTTGTGACCAGTTGTCAGTAGTCATACTGAGTAAGCAATACGGATGTATGTGGTAAGTTACTGTGTTATCCTAAAAGTTTTTTTCCCCTTGTAATTATCTTTATTGTGACATTTGAAAGCCTTTGCAAATTAGAAGTTGTATTCCCTTTCTTGCTTAATGACGTCACCATCCACTCTGTGATCCAAGTCATGAATCTGGAGTACTCTTTTCCCTTACTCCATAAATACTTCTGTTTCATCACCCTCATTTGATCCACCACACAGTCCTAGTAACCTGAATTCCAAGATATATCTCTTATATCTATTTCCATCCTACTCTAATATCATGAGTGTAGCTTTAGGGTCAGACTGCTTGGTTTGAACTCAGTTCTGTCTCTTGGTATCTATGCATCCTTCTCCAGGAGTGTATTAGAGAAGTCCTGTTACCTAATGCATGTCAACTCCTCCAAGATACATGTACTCTCCCCTCCGCTACAAACAGCTTTTCTTGCTTCAGTTTTCAGGCTTTTTTTTAGTAAGAATAGACACTGTCTTATTGTTTAGTTACCCTATTTACTTCTTCCTCTCTGTTCATGTCTTTTGCCCATTTTCAAATCTTAGACTATTCTTTTTTATGTTTTATTTAATAATTTCTATATTTACATTTCAACCTCCTCTTTAGGAGCAATTTAATATTTATCTTCATTTTTCAGGTTACCCTTAGAAGCAATAAAATGTGAGTGAAAATAGTGAACCAGCACTACCAAAGCATTAAATATCACCCCAAGATAGTTTCCTTAGAAATTATTTGCATAAAGTAAATTTTGTATTTAGGTTGTTAATGCTGAATCATTATTATTACTGTAAATTATTTTTAATAACTAAAATTTTTAATTAAAGTATAATTTACTAACAATGTTGTGTTAATTTCTTTTGTGCAGCAAAGTGACTCAGTTATACACATACATATGTTCTTTTTTCTATTCTTTTCCACTATGGTTTATCCCAGGATATTGAATAGAGTTCCTTGTGCTGTACATTAGGACCATGTTCTTCATCCATTCTATAAGTAATAGTTTGCATCTACTAACGCAAACCCCCAGTCTGTCCCTCCCCCACAGCCCTCCACGTCTGTAACCATGAGTCTGCTCTCTGTGTCTGTGAGTCTGTCTCTGTTGTGTAGATAGGTTCATTTGTGCTGTATTCTAGATTCCACATATAGGTACTATCATATGGTATTTGTCTATTTCTGACTTATTTCACTTGGTATAATAATCTCTAGTTGCATCTTCGTTGCTGCAAATGACATTATTTCGTTCTTTTTAGTGGCTGAATAGTATTCAGTTGTATATATGTACCACATCTTCTTTACCATTCATCTGTTGACGGGCATTCAGATTGTTTCCATTTCTTGGATATTTTAAATAGTTCTGCTATGAGTATAGCAGTGCATGCATCTTCTTGACTTACAAGTTTGTCTAGGAGTGGGATTAGTGGATCATATGGTAATTTTATTTTTAGTTTTCTGAGGAACCTCTGTAATGTTCTCTAGAGTGGGTGTACCAATTTACATTCCCACCAACAGTATAGGAGGGTTCCCTTTTCTTCACACCCTCCAGCATTTGTCTTTTGTAGAATTTTTAATGATGGCCATTTTGAGTGGCATTCTTGTCTTGTTCCAGATTTTAGTGGGAAGACTTTCAGTTTTTCACAGTTGAGTGTTATACTGACTGTGGATTTGTCATAAATAGCTTCTACTGTGTTGAGATGTGTTCCCTCTGTGCCCTACTTTGGTAAGAATTTTTATCATTGAATTTTACTCAATGCTTTTCTTGCATTTACTGAGAAGATCATGTATGTGGTGGATCACATTGATTGATTCGCGTATGTTGACCCATCCTTGTGAACCTGTGATGAATCCCACTGGGTTGTGGTTTACAATCTTTTCAATGTGTTGTTGGATTTGGCTTGCTAATATTTTGTTGAGAATTGTTGCATGTATATTCATCAAAGGTATTGGTCTGTTATTTTCTTTTTTGGTGGTATCTTTGTTTTTGGTATCAGGGTGATGGTAACTTCATAGAACGGAAGTGTTTCCTCCTCTTCAGTCTTTTGAAAGAGTTTGAGAAGGACTCGTATAAGTTCTTTGTATGCTTGGAAGAATTCACCCATGAAGCCATCTGGTTGTGGACTTTCGTTTGTAGGGAGTTTTTTTTTTTTTTTTTTTTTCTTTTCTTTTAATTACAGATTTCTACTTCATGTTTAGTAATCTGTTCAAGTTATCTATCTCCTCTTGATTTAAGTTTGGAGGGCTATATGTTTAAAGAGTTGTCTATTACTTTTAAGTTATTGAATTTGTTGACATATAATTGTTCATTGTATTCTCTTCTGGTTTTTCATATTTCTGTAGCCTTGATTGATATTTCTCCTTTTTCATTTCTTCTTTTGTTTATTTGGATTCTCTCTCTTTTCTTCTTGTGAGCCTGACCAGAAGTTTGTCAATTTTGTTTACCCTTTCAAAGAACCGGTTCTTGTGTTATTGATTTTTTTCTTTTTTTTTTAAAAAACCCTCTATTTTATTTATTTTCTTTATGATCTTTATTTTTTTTCAAATTTAGGATATTTTATTCCAAAGATAGTGTGCCCACTTACTACATTGAAAGTGATGATTTGTTAGTAAGTTTTAAAAAAATAATTATCAAATAGAGATTTATGTTAAGGGTTTAAGTGTTAAGAAATCTACATTTTTCTTACTCTCTTCCTCCATATTTTATGCTTTTCATATCCTCTTTTACATCTTCATGTTTATCCTTTTGCTGTCCATGTGTGCATTGTCATTTTCACAAATTTTTTTTTTCTTTTTGATCTGTATAGTGGCTTATTGAAGAGATTTACTTTCCAATTGTGATTTTTCTCTTTCCTATATCTTCTTGTTTCATTCCAATTAGAGAAGACCTTTCAGTATTTCTTTTAGGAAAATTTATTATTGCTGTCTTCTTTTAGTTTTTGCTTTTCTAAGAAATTCTTTACTTCTCTTTGTATTCTAGATGATAATCTTGCTGGTTGGAGTAGGTTGCAGATTTTTCTCTTTAAAGACTTTGAATATATTTTGCCATTCTCTTCTAACCTGCAGCATTTCTGTAGAGAAATAAGCTGATAGCCTTATGGGGATTCCCTTGCAAACAACTCTTGCTGCCTTTAGAATCCTTTCTTTAATTTTTTCCATTCTTATTATAATATATCTTGGTGTTAGTCTATGTTTGAGACCATTTGTGCTTCCTGTATCTGAATATCTATTTTCATCTTTAGGTTAGTGGAGTTTTCAGCCATAATTTCTTCAAATACATTTTCTTTTTTTTTTTTTTTTTTTTTAGCATTTACATTTAGATCTTATATTAAGATCTTAAGTCCATCTTGAGTTGATTTTTGCATGCATTTTTTTTTTCTTCCAATTTTTACATGTGTTCCCCATCCCGAACCCTCTGGGCCGTCCCAGTGCACCAGCCCCAAGCAACTAGCATCATGCATCGAACCTGGACTGGCAACTCGTTTCCTACATGATATTTTACATGTTTCATTGCCATTCTCCCACATCTTCCCACCCTCTCCCTCTCCCACAGAGTCCATAAGACTGTTCTATACATCAGTGTCTCTTTTGCTGTCTCGTACACCGGGTTATTGTTACCATCTTTCTAAATTCCATATCCCCTTTGCTCTTTCTTCTCCTTCTGGAATCCCCATTATGCATAAATTGGCACACTTTATCTTATCCCAGTGGAGAAGGCAATGGCACCCCACTCCAGTACTCTTGCCTGGAAAATCCCATGGACGGAGGAGCCTGGAAGGCTGCAGTCCATGGGGTCACTGAGGGTCAGACACGACTGAGCGACTTCACTTTCACTTTTCACTTTCATGCATTGGAGAAGGAAATGGCAACCCACTCCAGCGTTCTTGCCTGGAGAATCCCAGGGACGGCGGAGCCTGGTGGGCTGCTGTCTATGGTGTTGCACAGAGTTGGACACGACTGAAGCAACTTAGCAACAGCAGCAGCAGCATATTATCCCAGAGGTCTTTATATTGCTTTCATTTTTTTATTTGGCTTTCTATCTGCTGTTCTGATTGGATGATTTCCATTATTCTATCTTTCAGATCACTTATTCATTCTTCTGCATTATTCATTCTGTTGTTCACAGCCTTTAGCTCAGCTTTTGTCTCAGTAAATGAATTTTCTAATTTTTCTTGGTTCTGCCTTATAGTTTCTAATTCCTCTTTTATAGCAACCTGCATTTCTATTGATTTTTATTGTTGTTGTTTAGTCGCTAAGTCATGTCTGACTCTTTTGTGACCCCATGGACTATAGCCCTCCAGGTGTCTATGTCCATGGGATTTCTCAGGCAAGAATACTTGAGTGGGTTGTCATTTCTTTCTCCAGGGGATCTTCCCAACCCAGGAATTGAACCTGTGGCTGCTACACTGGCAGGCAGATTGTTTTTTACCACTGAGCCACCTGGGAAGCCCATTTCTGTTGATAGCCCCTCTTAATTCCTTCAGTATTTTCGTTACCTCCTTTTTGAACTCAGTGTCTATTAGATTGAAGAGGTCTGTTTCATTGTTTTTTCCTTCATAGGAATTTTCTTGGTCTTTTAACTGGGAGTGGTCCCTTTGCTTCTTCATTTTACTTATATTTCTCTTACTTTGTGAATTATCTACTGTAGTCTTGGGAGGCTATTTATATGCAGGAACATCCCTGTGTAGTTTGTGTGGATTTAATATTTTTGTTTAGAGGGTTGTTTTTTTTTTTAAATTTTTTAAAAATTTTATTTTATTTTTTAACTTTACAATATTGTATTGGTTTTGCCATATATCGAAATGAATCCACCACAGGTATACATGTGTTCCCCATCCTGAACCCTCCTCCCTCCTCCTTCCTCCCTCCCCATACCATCCCTCTAGGTCGTCCCAGTGCACCAGCCCCAAACATCCAGTATTGTGCATCGAACCTGGACTGGCGACTCGTTTCACATAAGATATTATACATATTTCAATGCCTTTCTCCTAAGTCATCCCACCCTCTCCTTCTCCCACAGAGTCCAAAAGACTGTTCTATACATCAGTGTCTCTTGCAGTCTCGTACACAGGGTTATCCTTACCATCTTTCTAAATTCCATATATATGCGTTAGTATACTGTATTGGTGTCTTTCTTTCTGGCTTACTTCACTCTGTATAATAGGAGTGGGTTTTTAGTTTGGATGCTTGCTTCTTTCCTCAGTCTGTGCAGCTCATGCGTATTACCGGGACCCATGCCAGATAGAGGCAGTGAGGAGTGCCTGCTCCCAGTTTTCTCTGCAGCAGCGGTGGCCCACACCTGCCCCTGGAGCCCAGGATGGTAGTGGCGGCTTGCACCCACTACTCCAGAGCTCCTGTAAGCAGTGACCTGTTGTTTGAGCGCATGAGCAGGGAAAGAAGCTCCTATGGTGTTCCTGCCCCTGATCTTGCATCCTTCCCCCTGCATGCGCCATGCGCCCCCGCCCCCGCCCCGCCCCGCCGGCAGAGGCTGCTTGCCTCTCTTGTGCGCCCAGGTTTGTTCCACATACACTCTCAGTTGCCACACTCCAGCACCTTCAGGCGGTCTCTGTGCAGCCAACCTCCAGAAGCCCAGATGACGCAGATGAGCATCTCAGGCTGGGGAGCATAGCGTGGCCGTACTGACTGTCTGTGCAGGTCACTTCTGTTTTGCCTGTTCCAAAGATGCTGTGCTCTCCTCTTTGGCTCTGAAGCTCCCCCTCCAGGCTGATCTCCTGCCAGCGAGGGGATTCCCAGGTTGTAAGACCCTTTCCCTGGGGTGCAGGACCCATCCAGATTCTTTACTCTCTCTCTGTTTTCTTTTTTCTCTCATCCTATCCAGTTATATGGAGGTTTTCATGTCCTTTAAAAAGTCTGAGGTCTTCTGCCAGTGTTCAGTAGATGTTCTGTACAAACAGTGCCACGTGCAGATGTATTTTTCATATATTTGTAGGAGGAAGTGAGTTCCACGTTCTACTCCACCATCTTGATTGCTCTCTGTTGTTGGTAATTAGCACCATAAATGGCCAAAGGACAACAGTTTAGAAAAGAAAACAGGAAAAAAAGAAAAGTTGGCCTCATTCTTCTTACCCTTTTCTTCTACCCATGCCCTGTTATTAAACTTCGCTAGTGAATGCCAGGTTCTGTGTGACTGTTTTTTATGCTTCCTTAGTTATTGGTAATCGAATAAAACTGAAATTCTTACCACTGAAAATATATCACCTAGTATATGACAGTGCTAATGCACTTAATCTTATACTAGTGGGGAAGGGATTTCTTGGACCTCTATTTATATTTTTTAAATTGTGTTAGGAAATCACTAAGGGACAGAGAATATCCTTTGGTTTGTTGTGAAGACTTAAAAAAAAAAGCTATTTGTAGTCTCTCCAATCTATTTTAAATAGAAAACTACAGAAGTTGCATTGCTTTCCTAATTCAAGTCCATTTCTGCAGAACAGACCAAAAATATCACAGTAAATTAAATATTGGCCACCTGAAAATGCTGCAGATTCTTGGTACTCCAACTTTTCCCCTAATACCCTTATCGATTGTTGGAGACCAGTTGCTCCTCCAAGGTGGATCTGTGCATTTTGCTCGAGTTCTTCTCTGTCCTCTTAGGTTAATCTGTATCACTTTCCATTTTCAGCCTCCGACTGTATCTGTAGCTGCAGTGACATTTTTACACTCGGAAAGATGTATGCTGCCCATCTGTCATGTAAGGACATAATGTCGCTAAACCATCTACCCTGTTTCTTACTACATTGTGAGTGATGAAAACGCAAAGGGCTGGGTTTGGTTTCTCCTTGGAGAATTGCATGTTATGCTGCCTAGAACATGAACATTAGGTGAGCCACCCTCAACAGATTGCAGAAGCACCTCTGCCAGAGGAAGTGGATCCAGGCTTACAAAGCCTGCAGCCTCTATCTTGAAATTCTAAGCTCATGTGTTAGTGTTTCATGCCTGACTCAGCGCATCTGGGAGACTTTCCCAGGACAGCAAGCAACAAGGTAGAGGGAGGCCAGGAGGTCGGATCAAGGTATCAGCTTCATCACCGATCCACTTGGGACAAATCTCTTTACTTTATCTATGTTTGTTTGCTTATCTCTAAAAAGACAGATTTGGGCTTAATCACTGTTTCTAACATCCTACTTATTTCCATGCCATTGGGCTTCCCTGGTGGCACAGATGGTAAAGAATCTGCCTGCAATGCAGGAGACCCGGGATTGATTCCTAGGTTGGGAAAATCCCCTGGAGAAGGGAATGGCAACCCACTCCAGTATTCTTGCCTGGAGAATTCCATGGACAGAGGAGCCTGGAGGGCTACAGTCCATGGGCTCTCAGAGTCAGACATGACTGAGCAACTAACACTTTACTTATGCTGCCCTGAATGCCAAAATGAGACACTCTTGCTTTGTTATAGGTTAGAATATGGGTGTTGAGTGGGCTTTCAACTGCACAGAAGGCTCTGCTCTAATTTATCCATTGAGCTTTCTCTTCAGGACACCTACTTTTAGCCAGTAGCACAAATTTGCTGTGCCCAACTTATGACCAGGAAAACTTCTAAAAAGGGAGGATAGTGACCAAGATACTTTGCTTATTTGATAGATTGGATGGCATCAGCTGTTTTTAAGATCCACACCTGCTTTCATGCAGCCTTCCTGTGCCTCCTGCTGTAAGCAGAGAGCTTTTTCTGCTCCGTGGATGGGCTTGGCACTGACCTGCCTTGGCCAATGGGATGCTGCCAGCAGCGCTGCACAAGCAGAGGTCTTAACTCTTCTAGCATCATTTCACTTGATTTTGTGCACTCCTGCGTTTCACCCTGAGAAAAACAAGTCCCCAGTGGCTGCTGGTCCAGGGAGAATGAGAGGCTGATAGAACAGATCTAATCCCAGAAGCAGAACTGACCTGAAGACCCAGGAACAAGCAAAACAAACATTTGTTGCAAACCACTAAGATTGTGAGGTAGTTACACAGCACAAACTGACCAGAATATTTTTTTCTAACAACTTAAAATTACACAAATAAGGATTTGTTCCTTTGGCGTTGTGTTCTTTAAAAATATACCTATCTGGCATAAGTTGAGGGGAAAAAAGCTCTGTTTGTGTTTCCTGCCTTAGGAAGAATGTACTTATGTCCATTCCTGGAGAGCATATTGTAGGGAGAAAGACTAGGGGAGGAGAGGAAATGGCCTGACTAAAAGGGAGTTGGGTAATGACTGAAGGATGTGTTCATGGGGATGGAGTGGGTTTGGACAGAGAAGACTTCAAACCTCAGTGGTGAACCTGACCACTTTTAAGGCTTGGTCTATGGCTTCTTCGGACCTGAGAAGCTGTGTATCAGGACTGGACATCCTTTAACTATCAATGCCTCACAGTGTTGTGTCCCAAGCCCTCTTCTCTCTCTCTGCACGTATGCTCCCTGGGCAGTCTTAACAAACTACATCTTATAGGCTCTGTCTCCTGGCACAACTTTCTCTGAAGTAACAAACCAGGATGTTTGGCAGTCTCTACATAGATAGGCATAGACTCTTAAACCCAGCAGTCCAAACTGAGCTTGTTAACTTCTCTGCCCATCCTATGCAGCTGCTTCTATTATCTTGGTAGATAACACCCTCTGAACAGTGTTGGCCAAGTAAGAACTAGGATGCATGCTGATTTCTCCCTCCCTCACCTCTGACGGGGAGAAGGCAATGGCACCCCACTCCAGTACTCTTGCCTGGAAAACCCCGTGGACAGAGGAGCCTGGTAGGCTGCAGTCCATGGGGTTGCTAGGAGTCCAACATGACTGAGTGACTTCACTTTCACTTTTCACTTTCATGCACTGGAGAAGGAAATGGCAACCCATTCAAGTGTTCTTGCCTGGAGAATCCCAGGGACGGGGGAGCCTGGTGGGCTGCCGTCTGTGGGGTCGCACAGAGTCAGACACGACTGAAGCGACTTAGCAGCAGCAGCAGCAGCACCTCTAACAGCCTGTCAAACCACCTTAAAGTTGACCACTCTTCAGTGGTGCCTCATTGCTGTAGAGGTAACATTAAAGGCCACCCCTCCAGCTGCTTCTTTCCAACAGAGCCCTGGCAAGCTTCTTCCATTTCCACAGTCCAACCGTGTCCTCTCTTGTGGGTTTTGTGTATATTCTTGGTTCTACCTAGAACGCCTCCCTAACTACCCTCTCCCTAAGCCAATTTTCCTAATAATTTCCATTTCCTCCCCAGTCTCAGCCTTGATCACTAGTTCTCAACTTTTGATGATGTTGCCCTCCAGAGGACATTTGGCTATGTCTGGAGACATTTGGAGTTGTCACACTTGAGCAGACAGTACTACAGGTAGAACCTGGGTAGAAGCCAAGAATGCAACCAAGTATCGTTCAGTCCCGCCCACATCAAAGACACGTGAAACAAAGAATTGTGTGTTCAGTCGTTCAGTCATGTCTGACATTTTTCAGCCCCACGGACTGTAGCCCGCCAGCCTCCTCTGTCCATGGGACTTTCCAGGCAAGAACACTAGAGTGGGTTGCCATTTCCTTCCTCAGAGTATCTTCCCAACCCAGGGATCAAACCCATCTGCTGCACTGGCAGGTGGATTCTTTACCATGGTGCCACCTGGGGAAGCCCTGTAACAAAGAATCACCTGTCCCCAATGTCAGTAAGTGCAGAGATTAAGTCTAGATCTCACTTTCTGTGTTTTACTTTCTCTGGGAAGCCTTTCCTGACCTTCCCAGAATGAGCCAGGTGCCCGTCCTATGTGAGCTCATGCTGCTCTCCTTAAACTTTTTGTAATACTCCCCCTACTGCACTGATGTCTTTTGTTTACCTGTCTGTCTCTTCTATAATGTGGCCTTCTGGTGGTTAGGAATTATGTTTGGTTTGGTTTTCAGTTCCTCCGTCCCAGCATGGTTCCTGGTAATAGTGGCATTCAATACATATTTGTTAAATGAGTTTTAAAAAATGAATTCACAAAAGTAATTCTAAGAGTAAAAGTCTTACATGACACATTTCCCCCCCAGAAGGCTTGTTGTTTGCACATGGCACAGTCTTGTCTTCAGAAATACAGCCAAGGCAAAGGAAACCAGCCCGACAGATGAAAACTCAAAGTTAAGAACAACCACTCTAATCCATGCCCCCTCCTACACTACCAGGGAGAGACATTGCTTCAAAATTCTCTTGCACATGTGAGCCACTTAAAATTTCCAACCTGCCCAGGGAAATGAGTACTTGAATATTTATTTTATTTTCCATTGCCTTTTCTTGCTGGTAATATCCTGATCATGGAAATATCCATACCCACAGTGTGATGTGTGCTGTGGGATTATTACTGTTATTGTTATTATCATTTATATTCCCATGATCTTTTTACATTGAATAATAGTTGAAGCAGTTTGTATCATGACTTTCTTTTTATAGGTGAAAATGCCACATAATGCAACTTAAGGCAACATGAGCCAATATATTTCATTGCTCGGCACCATAATCTATTAAGCCTGAGATATTTTCAGGGAATTGCCTTAAATCCTTTGGTGGTTTAAAGTAGCTTCAGAGGGATTAGTGGCTTAGAGGTAATTGTTATTGGTAATATTTTATTTGAAATGTCCTGTTCAGCAAAGGTAATGTGACATTTTGCTCACTGGAAATGCTATATTTCTAGGGAAAGAGAAAAGTCAAAATGTCAGTGCCCGGGAGAGGGAGGGCAGGAGCCTGTGAGACAAAGGCCAAGGGCCAGAGCTGAAGTGACCAGCATGAGTTAGCTGAGCAGAGCTGACTTTCCTGTGGAACTTGGAAAGCTGGAGTTTTAATCTTACATGAATTGTGAGATTAATCTAGATAGTTAAATCAGATATAAAGAGAAATCTGTTTTATTTATTATTATTGTTAAGTAAGCAAGGAGAATAAATGCATTAAGGCATGGCAACTCACTCCAGTATTCTTGCCCGGAGAATCCCATACAGTCCACAGAGTCACAAAGAGTCAGACACAACTGAAGTGACTGAGCATGCACGCACCTCTTTGCAAGCTCACTTTCAGAGCTCCTCAGAGGTGTCTCTGTCTCTAGGCCAGTGGAGCTCAAATATAGACTGCTTGAGAAGTCACTTTGGGGTTGTTGTTGTTCAGTCACTAAGTTGTGTCCGGCTCCTTGCGAGCCCATGGATTGCAGCACATCAGGCCTCCCTGTCTTCAGTATCTCCTGGAGTTTACCCAAGTTCGCTTCCATATTCTGGGGTGCTTCTTAAAAATCAAAATTCCTCAGACTCTACTCCCAGCAGCTGATTCTGTAGTTCTGACATGTCCCCTAATCTGCATTTTAACCAGAGAGTGCCAGTGGATTCTGATGCAGGGATTTGTAATACCTAGAGACACACTGGATTAACCCATCTCTTTCTTGCCCATGATACCATGAAATTTCTCAAAGTTCTATCTATGACCCAAGTGTATCCTTTGATTTCTAGACCCCTGTATAAAAATGACATTCAAAATGTCTACTTAACATTGACGCTACTTCAAACTCAGCCTGTCTAAACCCAAATGATCTGCTCTTCTGATATTTCCTACTCAGTGAATGGCACCAGCAATCACCCAGTTCTGCAACAAAAAATAGATGTCACCTCCCTTGCTCTCTCTACCCACTCCATCATTGTCATCACACTGGCCCCTGCTTCTGTCATCTCTTATTGTCTCTTGCCTGGACCACAACAATAGCTCTTTCTAGTCACTCTTCATTCTGATCTTCTCAATGAGATAGAGAGACCTTTGCAAGATGTAATGTTTTAATGTTACACCACTTCCTGTGAAAATACTTTAATGACTTCCCATTGCCTCTTGGGTTAGGACCAAAATCCTTTATTTGGCTTATAAAGCCCTTTTTGGTGGTCATCACCTGGCCGTCATTGCAGTCTTGTCTCTCACAGCTCCCTTCCTGGCTCCCCGTTCTGTCCATACTGCTTGTCTTCTGTTCCTCAAAAGTGCTACTCTCACCCTTTGCCCTGAGCCAGGTTTACCCTTTGATCCTCTCCCCTATACTTTGCCTAGTGACCACCCTTCATCTCTTGCAGGTGACATCCCACATCTTATCTTTGTGATCTCCTAACCTAGCTCAGACTTCCTTATGACAGACTGTCATACAACCAGAACTTATTTGTAATGATACCTCTAGTTTGTGAGTGTGTGATTAATGCCTACCTTTCTCTAGACTGTAAGGTCCATGAAAGTGGCGGTTAGATATGTTTCTGCTCTCCCCTGTAGCCCATATGTCCTTCACAGTGCTAGATGCATGAAGGTGCTCAATAAATGTTTATTGAATGAGTGTTGTTGAATGACTGACTGTGTATTGTGTGAGAAATATTGTTGAAAGAATAATTTCATTTGAACATCTTTAGACAGAAAAATCAGGATAGGCTTTTAGAGTTAGACACTGAGGGCTTTAGGCAAAGTAAAGTGGAGTCGTAAGGTCATTAGCTATATCATTAAGGGAAGTAAGATAGTATAATCATGATATTTAAGCATAACTATTAAGTATACATATAAACTGTACAATGCATATAATTTTAAGCTTGAGTTAACTTCCCAGTGACAGTAGGAGGGGGTATTATCCATTTTAAACTTTTATTTTGTATTGGCGTATAGCTGATTAACAAAGTTGTCATAGTTTCAGGTGAACAGCAAAGGGATTTGGCCATGCCCATGTTTCCATGCTCCCCCTCACCTCACCCCCATCCAGGATGCCACATAACATTGAGCAGAGTTCCATGTGAGGGATGGGTTATTTTAAAAATAATAATATCTTGATTAGGAAATCCTTAGATTTAACTGAGCATTTAGGAGTATTTAAAATAATGAACGCCTTTTGATTTATTACATCAGTTCAGTTCAGTCGATCAGTCATGTCCAACTCTTTGCAGTCCCATGGATTGCAGTACAACAGGCCTCCCTGTCCATCACCAACTCCCAGAGTTTACCCAAATTCATGTCCATTGAGTCGGTGATGCCATCCAACCATCTCATCATCTGTCATCCCCTTCTTCTCCCGGCTTCAATCTTTCCCAGAATCAGGGTCTTTTCAAATGAACCAGCTTTGCACATCAGGGGCCAATGTATTGGAGTTTCAGCTTCAACATCAGTCCTTCCAGTGAACACTCAGGACTGATCTCCTTTAGGATGCAGTGGTTGGATCTCCTTGCAGTCCAAGGGACTCTCAAGAGTCTTCTCCAACACCACAGTTCAAAAGCATCAATTATTTGGCTCTCAGCCTTCTTTATAGTCCAACTCTCACATGACTACTGGAAAAACCATAGCCTTGACTAGATGAACCTTTGTTGGCAAAGTAATGTCTCTGCTTTTTAATATGCTGTCTAGGTTGCTCATAACTTTCCTTTCAAGGAGCAAGCGTCTTTTAATTTCATGGCTACAATCACCATCTGCAGTGATTTGGGAGTCCCCCCAAAATAAAGTCTGCCACTGTTTCCCAATCTATTTGCCATGAAGTGATGGGACCAGATGCCATGATCTTCGTTTTCTGAATGTTGAGCTTTAAGCCAACTTTTTCACTCTCTTCTTTCACTTTCATCAAGAGCCTCTTTAGTTCTTTACTTTCTGCCATAAGGGTGGTGTCATCTGCATATCTGAGGTTATTGATATTTCTCCTGGCAATCTTGATTCTAGCTTGTGCTTCCTCCAGCCCAGCATTTCTCATGATGTACTCAGCATATAAGTTAAATAAGCAGGGTGACAATATACATCCTTGACGTACTCCTTTTCTTATTTGGAACCAGTCTGTTGTTCCATGTCCAGTTCTAACTGTTGCTTCCTGACCTGCATACAGATTTCTCAAGAGGCAGGTCAGGTGGTCCGATATTCCCATCTTTGGTAGAATTTTCCACAGTTTATTGTGATCCACACAGTCAAAGGCTTTGAAATAGTCAATAAAGCAGAAACAGATGTTTTTCTGGAGCTCTCTTGCTTTTTCCATGATCCAGTGGATGTTGGCAATTTGATCTCTGGTTCCTCTGCCTTTTCTAAAACCAGCTTGAACATCTGGAAGTTCACGGTTCATGTATTGTTGAAGCCTGGCTTGGAGAATTTTGAGCATTACTCTACTAGTGTGTGAGATGAGTGCAATTGTGCGGTAGTTTGAGCATTCTTTGGCATTGCCTTTCTTTGGGATTGGAATGAAAACTGACCTTTTCCAGTCCTGCGGCCACTGCTGAGTTTTCCAAATTTGCTGGCGTATTGAGTGCAGCACTTTCACAGCATCGTCTTTCAGGATTTGAAAGAGCTCAACTGGAATTCCAGCACCTCCACTAGCTTTGTTCATAGTGATGCTTTCTAAGGCCCACTTGACTTCATATTCCAGGATGTCTGGCTCTAGGTGAGTGAGTGATCACACCATCATGATTATCTGGGTCGTGAAGATCTTTTTTGTACAGTTCTTCTGTGTATTCTTGCCACCTCTTCTTAATATATTCTGCTTCTGTTAGGTCCATACCATTCCTGTCCTTTATTGAGCCCATCTTTGCATGAAATGTTCATTTGCTATCTCTAATTTTCTTGAAGAGATCTCTAGTCTTTCCCATTCTGTTGTTTTCCTCTATTTCTTTGCATTGATCACTGAGGAAGACTTTTTTTTATCTCTCCTTGCTATTCTTTGGAACTCTGCTTTCAAATGGGTATATCTTTCCTTTTCTCCTTTGTTTTTCCCTTCTCTTTTTTTCACAGTGATTTGTAAAGCCTCCTCAGACAGCCATTTTGCTTCTTTGCCTTTCTGTTTCTTGGGGATGGTCTTGATCACTGCCTCTTGTACAATGTCATGAACCTCTATCCATAGTTCATCAGGCACTGTGTCTATCAGATCTAGTCCCTTAAATCTATTTGTCACTTCCACTGTATAATTGTAAGGGATTTTATTTAGGTCATACCTGAATGGTCTGATCTATGCCATGTACAGCCACCCAAAATGGATGGGTCATGGTGGAGAGTTCTAACAAAATGTGTTCCACTGGAGAAGGGAATGGCAAACCACTTCAGTATTCTTACCTTGAGAACCCCATGAACAATATGAAAAGGCAAAAAGATGGGACACTGAAAGATGAACTCCCCAGGTCGGTAGGTGCCCAATATGCTACTGGAGATAAGTGGAGAGATAACTCCAGAAAGAATGAAGAGACAGAGCCAAAGCAAAATCAACACCCAGTTGTGGATGTGACTGGTGATGGAAGCCAGGTCTGGTGCTGTAAAGAGCAATATTGCATAGGAACCTGGAATATTAGGTCCAAGAATCAAGGCAAATTGAAAGTGGTCAATCAGGAGGTGGCAAGAGTGAATGTCGACATTTTAGGAATCAGCGAACTAAAATGGACTGGAAAGGGTGAGTTTAACTCAAATTTATTACGTAGAGTCTTGATATTTTGTGTCATCTTTTTGGGCCATTTCCCTCAAAATAATGTTAATTCAATTTACAATAAAGGTGCTAAGGGGCTTACTGGCCCTCTCTGAGAATCCTTTATCCCAATTTTCACACTTACTCTGAAAAATAAGATCAGTTCCAGAAGTCTTGTAATTGTTGGTATCTTTTGGATAATAGCAGAGTGCATCTATTAAATGGATCAGCATTTTAGGTCAGCCAGACTCTGTCTGTCACTGGGGTCTGTTATTTATTAATTACCACTCTCTCTCTATGGTGTTTCCTCAAGGAAAGGCAAAGTTTTTCAAACAGAAATCACAAACTCAAGAGATGGAAGAAAAAGAAAAATACAGAAAGACCTTGGCAATAAAGGCCACAAGGGGAAGAAGTCACTAGAAAATAACAAATGGAGAGGATGGCATAAGATAGGGTCCCATAGAATAAATAATGTATGTTAACACTATTGTAGCTATTATTGTTCACTTGCTAAGTGGTGTCCAAGTTTTTGTGACCCCATAGACAGCAGCATGCCAGGCTTCCCTGTCCTCACTATTTCCCAGAGGTTGCTCAAACTCATGTCCATTGAGTTGGTGATGCCATCCAACCATCTCATCTTCTGTTGCCCCCTTCTTCTCCTGCCCTCAATCATTTCCATCATCAGGATCTTTTCCAGTGAGTCAGCTCTTGGCATCAGTTGGCCAAAGCATTGGAGCTTCAGCTTCAGCATCAGTCCTTCTAATGAATATTTAGGGTTGATTTCTTTTAGGATTGACTGGTTTGATCTCTTCGCTGTCCAAGGAACTCTTAAAGAGTCTTTTCCAGCACCACAGTTCCAAATCATCAATTCTTCAGCACTCAACTTCTTTATAATCCAACTCTAGCATCTGTGAATGACTCCTGGAAAAACCATAGACTGTATGGAACTTTGTAGGCAAAGTGGTTTCTTTGCTTTTTAATATGCTATCTAGGTTTTTCATAGCTTTCCTTCCAAGGAGAAAACATCTTTTAATTTTATGGTATAGTCACCATCCGCAGTGATTTTAGAGCCAAGAAAATAACATCTGTCACTGCTTCCCAACCCAGGGATCGAACCCAGGTCTCCTGCATTGCAGGTGGATTCTTTACCAGGTCTTCCACATTGCAGGTAGATTCTGAGCCACAAGGGAAGCCGACCATTGTGGTTATTGGGTTATTAAGACCTTTTTTTGTGTATAGCTATGAAAGTGAAAGTGAGGTCATTCAGTCATGTCCGACTCTTTGCAACCCCGTGGACTGTAGCCTGCCAGGCTCCTCCATCCATGGGATTTTCCAGGCAAGAGTACTGGAGTGAATTTCCTTCTCCAGGGAATCTTCCTGACCCAGGATCAAACCCAGGTCTCTATGCTAAAAATTGGAACCACTTTGAAACTCTATTTCAAATGTTGCAGAACTCAACCCCAAAGGAGAACATAACCCATTCAACATTCCTCATAGGGAAGACACTTTCCCCATGCCCTAGGAGCTCTTGGTTCCTGTTGCTACTTGTGAGTACCTGATGAAACTGGTTTCAAAACTGTATTGAGGTTAGTGAGGAAGAAGGCTAAGTCTAACATGTTTCGATATATGTCTGCTAATGTGCCTGACACTGAACTAGACCCTTGTACATAGATCTGGGATGTAAACTGGCTACAGTATCTTTACTTTAGAAGATTATTCTCTGGGGAATCTGAGCAGTCCAGGGGAAAAAGTTCCTAAAGAGACTGACATAGGACACTCACCAAAAAATGAACAGATCAGCAATGCAGGCTAAGGCCTCACACTGACGGGCTCCCTTGCATGTCCTACGTCTTCAAATAACTCTTTGGTGCTCCCCTCTGACTAGAAGAGGACAGACAAGGAGCATAAGACATTGGATACTGTCTATAATATGAAAGACAGAGGCCAAAATCACTGAAGAAATGTAACTTAAAGGAATAAAATACCATGTATAGATCTAAAAATGTGAAAAATATTTAATCTTTTTGAAAAAGTTAAAGAAGATATTGTATCTATGAAACAAGAATAAAATGGTTTAAAAACTAAAAAATCAGAAAACAGGAGTTCATGGAAATTAAAAAAAAATGATACCAGATATAAAAACTCAATAGAAGGTTGAAAGATAAAATGAATAAGTTTCCCAGAAGTATTAAAAACATAAAGAAAAATTCAACACAAATTATAAGAGAATTAGAGGAACATTTTAGGATACCCAAATCCCAATAAAAGGAATTCTTGAAAGAAAGATCAAGTAAAATAAAGGGAAAATTATTTTTAAAATTTCTAAGAATTGTGGAACATAGTTTTCCAGATAAAAAGAACACATCTTTTGCCCAACATAAGACCCACAATAAAGCAGATTCTTGCAAAATTTTAAGAACACTGAGACTAAGAGAAGATAGATGAAAGCTTTTAAGAAAGAAAAACAATTTAATTACAAAGGGTCAAGAATCAGATCGGCACAGAACTCTCAATAGTTACACTAAAAGCAAGTAGAAATGGAGAAATACCTTCAAAATTTTGAGGGAAAATGATTTCAACCTGAATTTATATACCCAGATAAACCATTGATTAAGGATACTTTTTCCCTGTGCAAGGCCTCCATTTTTCTCTTATGCATCATTTTTCTGGGAAATCACTGGAGATATTATAACATGAGATAGTAAAATGAAGTAGGAAATCAAGATAGAAGAGATGGCACTCAGGAAACAGAAGACCAGCATAAGATGAAGGCAAAGGAAAGTTCATGGTTACCATGGAGAGAAATTCTACAAGAATTTTATGTACCAAGTGTAGAGGACAGTAACTGGAGGCTAGAGCAGGTCAGGAGATGCTGGGAGAGGCGTTTCCAAGAAGATGAAAGTGAGAGACTACATGCTGTATCTGAATATTCTCTGGGGGAGGTTAGGCTCTTGGAGAGAGTTCAGGATTACTGATTCACTTAAAGATAAAAGTTATACAAGAAAAGAGATCAAAACCCAGTTTTGCAGTTAAAATAACTCTAGCATTAAAACATCCAACCCAAATTATGACCAGGCTCTGTAGCTGTGACAGGAGAGTTGGGAGATGGGAAAGGCACACAGGCGAGCAGGGAGGACCAGGCAGCAGAAGAGAGTGGGAAGTGAATAGATACCGTCTAAAGTGAAAGATCAAGAAGATAGTTTGGTAATGAGGGTATGGGCTTCCCTGGTAGCTCAGCTGGTAAAGAATCTGCCTGCAAAGCAGGAGACCCTCTTTCGACTTCTGGATCAAGTAGATCCCATGGAGAAGGGATAAGGTACCCACTCCAGCATTCTTGGGCTTCCCTGGTGGCTCAGATGGTAAAGAATCCACCTGCAATGCGGGATACCTGGGTTTGATCCCTGGGTTGGGAAAGTCCCCTGGAGGAGGGCATGGCAACTCACTCCAGTATTCTTGCCTGAAGAATCCCCATGGACAGAGGAGTCTGGCGGGCTACACAGCCATGGGCTCGCAGAGTCAGACACAACTGAATGACTAAGCAATGAGGATATATATACTGGAAGAGTGAGCACAATGATTGTCTCAGAGAACCATGCATGTCTTTAAATGTTGTGTTTGTGAATCTTTCATGAAAAGTGAGAACTAAGTTAAAAATACAAAAGAAGCATTTTGGAAAGCAGATCAGTAAGAAAGGGAAACACTTGTTTAATGAAGAAGTGATGCTTATTCCAAAGAGGTCAAGGCTGGTTAACTCTTCCTCTATGAAGTACCTGGTTAGATAACTCTCCATAGGCACATTTCTAGATCATCTTTGTGACTAGGGTGGTTTAATAATTCTGAGTCTTAGTCAAGGCAGAGGCACTTGATCACCAGGGAAAGATGCCTACAGCTTTAATGATAAGAAATTAATGGATATGCTCATTGCTCAGGCCCTCCTTTCATCCACCAGGAAGTAGTATTGAAAGCTGATACATGTTAAATTCTTTGCAAATTTGAAAAACAGTAATAACAGGCCTCTGTGTTGTGCTGCAGACTTACCTTTGGCTAAAATTATCCTCTTGGCCATTTATCACTTTGCTCCCCAAGCCCTGGACTCAGGTGGGAAGTTAACTGAGTCATTTGTAAACCACATTAATTACAGATACACAAGACATATCTGCTTTTATCTTCCTTTCTCCAAAAGGCAAACTGTGATTTGCTCTCTTTCTGTGACCTACACAGAGTAATCTTCCCAAGTAATATTAACATTTAGAATACAGTCCCTCAAATGATCACTGGACCCATGACTTACTCATCACAAGTACCAGATATTAATAACGTTTTAAAAATATCCATACCTGGCTTCCTGTGGTCCCTCAAGAGACTCAAGAAGAACATTGAAAGTTCAGAAAGCTTGCTTTTTTCTTGAGGAAACTTTGTAAGAGCAATTGCTTTAAATGATAAGAGGATTCTTGAGTATTTTTGCTTTACAGATTTTTGGATGGATTGAACTAGTCATTTTCATTAACTGCCTGATCCTATATGCTCTATTTGGCCACATTTCTATAGAAGGCATTCTCCTAATACCCGTGTACATGGTAGAGTAATAAACAAATTGCAGGGGTCAAGATATGCCCGCACACCAGCTAATAGATGGGGATATTCTCAGTCTCTGGCTGTCTGGGCCAAGCAGAAGCAGGATCTGGCCTCTTTAGATTCTGAGTGGGAAATGCACAGCTGGGTTTACCAACCTACCAACACCCTACACAAGAAGAAATCAGTTCTAGAAAAGGAATCCCAGTGAAGTTAGGAAGGAGAAATGAATGCTAGAAAACTAATAAATGTCACATAGCCTCCTAATAACTAATAAATTTCACATTTCCTCTAAACCCCATATATCTGTATAATCAGCAATTAACAAACTCTTAAAAAGTGGTAGTTGATAAAGGCTTAAAGAGTTAACCTTAATGCAACAAATTTTATTAAGCATAAATAATTCACTTAATCTTCCCAATAACTCAATAAAGTAGAACTTAAATGATCCCCTTTTAAGGTGAGAAAACTGAGGCTTATACAAATAAAACTTATTTTCTCAAGGTCACCCAAATAATAAAGAAGCTGGAATTCAATCTTATTTCTATTTAACTCCGGACTGACACTGGTGCTACAGTAATGGTAAGCCTCAAAATCAAGTGGGGCAAATGTAACTGACCTGATGTTTTTAGGGGAAAAATCACCACATTAATTAGCACAACTGATTATGTGGGCCTACATAAGATATTTTTAAAAATTGAGACTAACCTTGGGAGAATTGATTCTACTTGCATAGGTAATAAACAAGAAAAAAACATTTAACTAGTTAATTCAAGACTAAACAGAAGGTGGTTTTTCCTAGCATCTTCCATGAGGAGAATCAGGAGAGTGTGGGCAGGGAACATTCAAGGTTGCCACATGACATGAAGAAGGATGTAACCAAACTTTCAATATTCTTCAGGTCCCTGCTATTCACTACTGACAGATTTGAAACAGAGGTCAACTGCACAGGCTTATGTTCCTTATTGTGGACACAGGACCAGGTCATGGAGACCTGTTTTTTCAAAGAGCTCTAAGATACCAAAGCTTTGGAATGCCATGTGTAACCTTACTGATGAGCCATATTGTTGTTCAGTTGCTAAGTGGTGTTCAACTCTTTGTGACCCCATGGACAGCAGTATGCTATGCTTCCCTGTCCTACACTATCTCCTGGAATTTTCTCAAATTCATTTCCATTGAGTAGATGATGCCATCCAACTGTCTCATCCTCTGTCACCCCTTTCTCCTGCCTTCAGTCTTTCCCAGCATCAGGGTCTTTTTCAGTGAGTCAGCTCTTCGCATTAGGTGGCCAAAGTATTGGAGCTTCAGCTTCAGCATCAGTCCTTCCAGTGAATATTCAGGACTGATTTCCTTCAGGATTGACTGGTTTGATCTCCTTGAAGTCCAAGGGACTCTCAAAAGTCTTCTTCAGCACTATAGTTTGAAAGCATCAGTTCTTTGGCATTCAGCCTTCTTTATGGTGCAACTCTCATCCATAGATGACTACTGGAAAAACCAAAGCTTTGACTTTACACACTTTTGTCAGCAAAGTGATGTCTCTGCTTTTTAATACACTGTCTAGGTTTGTCATAGCTTTCCTTCCAAGGAGCAAGCATCTTTTAATTTCATGGCTGCAGTCACTGTCCACAGTGATTTAGGAGCCCAGGAAAATAAATCTGTCACTTGTTTCCATTTTTTCCCCATTTATTTGCCATAAAATGATGGGACCAGATGCCATGATCTTAATTTTTTGAAGTTTGAGCTTTAAGTCATGGTACTGGGCAAATTTAATTTGAAACCAAAAGAAAAAATAGAGCCTGGTGCAGTTATTTCTGGAAGTATGGGCTTACAGATGTAACCTAGAGGTGTGTGGGTTAAGCCAGTGATGCCTGGGAGTGCCTGTGATTTCTCATTATAGAAATGCCTTGAGTCTGAGAAGTCACAGATATTGTTGTTGTTAAAGTTGTGAAGATTTGTTGGAAATGAAGCCAAACTTTTGAAGCAGATTCACAGGTAGTGTTGTACAAGCTTTGAGTCTCTACAGCTATCCTTGGAGCTTGAACGTCAGGGGATAGGAATGGGCAACCATCTGCCCTAGCAGTTTGGTTGCATCTAGAGGGACTGATAGAGCGTCCCTGGTGGCTCAGATGGTAAAGCATCTACCTGCAATGCAGGAGACCTGGGTTTGATCCCTGGGTTGGGAAGATCCCCTGGAGAAGGCAATGGCACCCCGCTCCAGTACTCTTGCCTGGAAAATCCCATGGATGGAGGAGCCTGGTAGGCTACAGTCCATGGGGTCGCTAAGAGTCTGACAGGACTGAGTGACTTCCCTTTCACTTAGGGACTGATGAGCAGAGTGAATCGGGCTGACCAAGAGGCCCTTAGAATTTGGGTCTCTATGAACCTCAGAGCTAACCCCAACTTGCTAGTGATGTCGTCAGGCTCTGGACAATATTTGGGTCTATCTGGGACTGTGAAAATACATCCTCTTAAAAAAAAAAGCCATTAAAGCTGAGATGCCAACTTAGAGTCAAAATTGAGGTAGACTCTGTAGGAATAAAGCCCTCCTGTTCTTGAAACAGTATAATTTAGCATCTTACAATATTTGTATTAACTTGACAAAAAATTCTCAAAGATGAGTGAATAAATTGATTTCATATTTTCATAATGCTATTACAGTTTGAATTTTTAGTAGTTTACAGGATTTACAAATAATCATTTTTTTCAATTTAAAAAGTCCTGTAGCTATACATTCACATAACATTTCTGGTTGCATGAGTCATTATTTGAAAGTGCCCTTTGCCACAAGGTTCTTACTTTCACTACCTTAACATTAAATCTGCTTACAGCAAATATCTATACAAGTTTTCTCAATTTTAATATCCTTGAAACCAGAAATACTCTTTAGACTATGAACTTTTAGTATCTTCTTGGGCTTTTTGTTGTTGGAGGACATATTTTGAGGACATAACCACCAGAGGGGCAGACAAGCTTATCAGTGAAGTTACTATATTTCACATTCCTTAAAAAATCTCAATTAGTTTCTTTGTAATATTTCAAATGGGGAAAATGAGGTATTGGGAACTCATACCTGTTATTCAATTTCAGAGCATGCTCAGCCTTGCTTCATAACACTTACCGTAATTATAACTAAGGAGCTGTGTTCATAAAAATGTTTAGTGTCTATGTCCCATTAGAGTATAAATTCTGTGAGTGCAGGCTCTGCGTCTGTGTTGTACATGCCATATTTCTACTGAGCCCAGTTCCTGAAACTTGAAATGAGGTCAGTAATTATTGGTTAAATAAATGAACGAACAAAGCAAGGAAGTGAGCCATTCAAGGACAAATGGAATCAACAACTGAAGGGAAGAAGAGGGGTAGTAGTTGTGAAAGAAACTTAGAGAAAAAAGTCCCAAATTAAATGTAGTTTTTCTCTCTAAATGAAAATAGGTTCATTTGGGGGAAAAAAAAACTGCTTTGGGTCTAACAACATTTTATTTTGTAGAATAATCATTTAACTTAATGTTAAAGGTAGACATAAATAGAATTCCCTAACTTGATAAAATAATTCTATACTCAATGCCAAGCCTGGATGAGTGAGTATTGAGGACTAGGAAAGTTAGTGTTATTCAACAGTAATATGATGTATACCAATATTCATCACAGCATTATTCATTGTAATGTTTCCCAAAGTGGAGACAATCCAAACCTGCATCAACTGATAATGGATAAACAAAATGTAGTATATACACACCGTGGAATATTCTTTAGCCACAAAAAGGACTGAAGTACTGATTCCTGCTACCACATGGATGAACCTCAAGGACAGTATGTGAGGTAAAAGAAACCAGACACCAAAGGCCACATTTTGTATGATTTTAAAAAGATCTTCATGACCCAGATAATCACGATGGTGTGTGAAGTCAAGTGGGCCTTAGAAAGCATCACTATGAACAAAGCTAGTGGAGGTGATGGAATTCCAGTTGAACTATTCCAAATCCTGAAAGATGATGCTGTGAAAGTGCTACACTCAATATGCCAGCAAATTTGGAAGACTCAGCAGTGGCCACAGGACTGGAAAAGGTCAGTTTTCATTCCAATCCCAAAGAAAGGCAATGCCAAAGAATGCTCAAACTACCGCACAATTGCACTCATCTCACACACTAGTAAAGTAATGCTCAAAATTCTCCAAGCCAGGCTTCAGCAATATGTGAACCGTGAACTTCCAGATGTTCAAGCTGGTTTTAGAAAAGGTAGAGGAACCAGAGATCAAATTGCCAACATCCACTGGATCATAGAAAAAGCAAGAGAGTTCCAGAAAAACATCTATTTCTGCTTTATTGACTATGCCAAAGCCTTTGACAGTGTGGATCACAATAAACTGTGGAAAATTCTTCCAGAGATGGGAATACCAGACCACCTGATCTGCCTCTTGAGAAATTTGTATGCAGGTCAGGAATCAACAGTTAGAACTGGACATGGAACAACAGACTGGTTCCAAATAGGAAAAGGAGTTCGTCAAGGCTGTATATTGTCAGCCTATTTATTTAACTTCTATGCAGAGTACATCATGAGAAACGCTGGACTGGAAGAAGCACAAGCTGGAATCAACATTGCCGGGAGACATATCAATAACCTCAGATATGCAGATGACACCACCCTTATGGCAGAAAGTGAAGAGGAACTCAAAAGCCTCTTGATGAAAGTGAAAGTGGAGAGTGAAAAAGTTGGCTTAAAGCTCAACATTCAGAACACGAAGATCATGGCATCTGGTCCCACCACTTCATGGGAAATAGATGGGGAAACAGTAGAAACAGTGTCAGACTTTATTTTTCTGGGCTCTAAAATCACTACAGATGGTGACTGCAGCCATGAAATTAAAAGACGCTTACTCCTTGGAAGGAAAGTTACGACCAACCTAGATAGCATATTGAAAAGTAGAGACATTACTTTGCCAACAAAGGTTCGTCTAGTCAAGGCTATGGTTTTTCCTGTGGTCATGTATGGATGTGAGAGTTGGACTGTGAAGAAGGCTGAGCGCCGAAGAATTGATGCTTTTGAACTGTGGTGTTGGAGAAGACTCTTGAGAGTCCCTTGGACTGCAAGGAGATCCAACCAGTCCATTCTGAAGGAGATCAGCCCTGGGATTTCTTTGGAAGGAATGATGCTAAAGCTGAAACTCCAGTACCTTGGCCACCTCATGCGAAGAGTTGACTCATTGGAAAAGACTCTGATGCTGGGAGGGATTGGGGACAGGAGGAGAAGGGGACGACAGAGGATGAGATGGCTGGATGGCATTGCTGACTTGATGGACGTGAGTCTGAGTGAACTCCGGGAGTTGCTGATGGACAGGGAGGCCTGGCGTGCTGCGATTCATGGGGTCGCAAAGAGTTGGACATGACTGAGCAACTGATCTGATCTGATTCATGTGAAATGTCCAGAATGTGCAGATCTGTGGAGACATAAACAGATTATTAGTTGCCTAATTCTGGTGGAGATAGGAAAATAGACTGCTTAATGGGCATGGGGTTTCTTTTTGGTCAGCTGAAAATGTTCTGTGCTTAGATAATTGTTGCACAACATTGTGAATATACTAAAAACCACTGAGTTGTATACTTTAAAATGGTTAAATGATGAATTTTAAGTTATGTGAAATTTTACCTCAGTTAAAAATAAATGAATGGAGACTTCCCTGGCAGCCCAGTGGTTAAGAGTCTGTGCTTTAAATACAAGGGGCATGGGTTCAATCCCCGATCAGGGAACTAAGATCCTACCTGCTGTGCAGTGCAGTCAAAAAAAATTTTTTTAATAAATTGGTTAAAAAAAGCCATATTAACATATCCATTTACTTTGAATGCTATTTGGAGGAGAAATGGAAATGCAAATTGATTTTTAAACATAGGTTTAAAGACTTTTTTCTGACAGGGAACTCATTTTCAGTATATTAAAAACATGGACTTAATTGAAAAATAGGCTATTCAATCTAGGGTCTTTCTTCATTCATTCATTATTATTATGGCAAATAGCAGTATATATTAAATAAATTATGGTTTCTAGCCTGGCCTCTCTGTGTTAAGACTACAACTTAGCTAGTTAACATGCTAATTTTGCCAAGTTAGATAGACTCTCTGTATCTTGTGGTCCTCATCTGAAAAATGAGTATAATAATAGTGCTTACCTTTCTGTTTCATGTATATCAATGTATTTCAATCCTCAGCTGCATATTCAGGTGCTGACTTTTTTTTTAATGATGAGTTCACAGGTGATTCACATGGACAGCCAGGATAGAGAATCACTAACATATAAAAGGCATGTAGCAACATGCCAAGCATGTGGTGAGCAGTGAATAAATGGTAGTTTAATAATGTTGTCAAGGACTCATTAATTATATTATTTTATAAGATTAAAATGTATCTTTGGTGTTGTTCAGTTGCTCAGTCGTGTCCAACTCTTTGTGACCCAGTGGACTGCAGCACTCCAGGCTTCCCTGTCCTTCACCATCTCCCGGAGTTTGCTCAGACTCATGACCATGAGTCAGTGATGCCATCAAACCATTTCATCCTCTGTCATCCCCTTCTCCTGCTTTCAGTCTTTCCCAGCATCAGAGTCTTTTCCAGTGAGTAGGCTCTTTGCATCACGTGGTATGCAAAGAGTTGGCTTATTTGCATATGGTAGATAAAGTATATCTACTATAGCATAAAAAATGAGGAGGGAAGTTAGGGTAAAAGGATGTATGAACAAGAAATACATTTCCACTGAAATTTATTTTTTATTTAACAAAGATCATTATACCAACTATAGTCAACAGGTAGATTCTTCTATCTTAGAACCTCTCTGAATTTTATTTCATTGAAGTATAGTTGATTTACAGTGTGTTAATTTCTGCTGTACAGAAAAAAGTGATTTAGTTACACACACACACACACATATATGTATGTGTGTATTCTTATTCATATTCATTTGAATTTTGTTTAATGGAATTTCCCTATATAGCATATATTTGAAATACCTTTATTAGCAAATTGTATGCTTTCTAAAACCATTCTCTTGCTTTCATGTGCTTCACTGGTGTGAAAGTATCACTTTTTTTTTTTTTTGTAAAATAAGGATGCTTATAAACTCTCTTAAAACACAAAAATACACAACTTCAATAATTATGTACACATACAATACAGTGTTATGGGCTGATATTTGTGTCCATCCAAAATTCTTATGTTGAAATCCTAACCCCTAATGTGATGGTATTAGGAGGTAGGGCCTGTGGGAGGTGATTAGGTCATAAGAGTAGAGCCCTCATGAATGGGATTAGCATGCTTATAAAGGGTGCTCAGAGCTCTCCAGTCTTTCTGCCATGTGAGGACACAATTAGAAGTCTGCAACTTGGAAGAGGCCCTCCCCAGAACCAGACTGTGCTCGTACCCTGATTTCAGACTTCCAGCCTCAAGAACTGTAGAAAATAAATTTCTGTTGTTTATAAGCCACCTACTCTATGATATTCTGTTTTAGCAGCCTCACCTAAGACATGCAGTATCCCTGATTCAAGTGGATTCATCATTAATTGTACTACTAAGATGAGATCTGGGGAATAAAACTAGGGCTTTACTATTACTGAGGCTCTGTCTCCTCAATGATGGAAAAAAAAGGTTGAACCAGATGATCTGTAAGTTTCCTGGTATCTCTAACATTTTGTGAGTTGCTGAGCACACAATTGCATTTTATGGTGTTAGATTTTACAAACTAGTTAGGTTGGAAAACTCATGAGCTCTCCTTCTGGTTACGACATTGTGGTTAACTTTCCCTACTGCAAGGTCCTGAAGTGAACATATTCCCAATGAATCTTATTTTTTTGTGATGTAATTTTCTGGTCTCACGTCCTTTCTTCCAGCTTGTTTAGCTTTATTTTTATGACTTTTTACTAGCAAAGAATGAGCCATCAGTTCTTACTGGGTATGGTATTCCCTCCAAGGGGTATTTCAGAAATTTGTGGGCTTTTTGGTCTTTTAGTATAGTCAAATCTGAACATTTAAATGTTGGAGTACATATTCCTTTGTTATTATTTTTTATTGAAGTATAGTTGATGTACAGTATTATTTATATACTTGTATGTACAGACATTCAACATAGAGATTCACAATTTTTAAAGGTTATACTCTACTCATAGTTATAAAATATTGGCTATATTTTGTGTTGTACAATATATCCTTATAGCTTATTTTATGCTTAATAATCTGTACGTCTTAATACCCTATCCCTAACTTGCCCTTTCCTGCTCCCTCTGCTCGTAGCAGTTTTTTCCCTGTGAGTCTGCTCCTTTCTTGTTTAATTCAGTAGTTGTATTTTTTAGATTCCATGTATAAGTGATGTTGTACAATATTTGTCTTTCTCTTTCTGACTTCTTTCAGTTACCATTCAGTATTTGTCTTTCTCTTTCTGACTTATTTCAGTTACCATAATACCCCCCAAGTCCATCTGATTGTTGCCAATGACACGATTTCATTCCTTTTTTATTGCTGAACAGTATTTAGTATTCCACAGTATATGTGTATATCATCTCCGGTGGCTCAGATGGTAAAGAATCTGCCTGAAATATGGGAGACCTAAGTTCAATTCTTGGGTCAGGAAGATCCCCTGGGGAAGGAAACAGCTGCCCATCCCAGTATTCTTGCCTGGAGAATCCCATGGACAGAGGAGCCTGGTGGGCTATAGTCCATGGGGCCACAAAGAGTTGGACACGACTGAGGGACTAACACACACATGTGTATAGCTATATCTATACAAACACACCACATCCTCTTTATCCATTCATTTGTTGATGGATGTTTAGGTTGTTTCCATATCTTGGCAACTGTAAATAATGCTGCTATGAACATTGGCGTATATATATCTTTTTGAATTAGTGTTTCCATTTTTTTGGATATATGCCGAACAGTGGAATTGCTGGGTCATATCGTAGCTCTATTTTTAATTTTTTGAGTCACTTTTATACTGCTTTCCACAGTGGCTGCACCACAATAGTGTACGAGGGTTCCCTTTTCTCCATAGCCTTGCAAACGTTTGTTATTTGTATTCTTTTTAATAATAGCCTTTCTGACAAGTATGAGGTGACATTGTGGAAATGTGCATTATTTCTTATTTTTTAAAGTAAATTATCGAGTAATTTTAAAGAAATTTTTTTCTTCGTATAATGATGTGTTATGTATATTTTAAATGATGTAGATAGGTAGGTTATATATCTATGAATTTCACTTTAGAATAGTACAGAAAGCATTAGAAAATATTTTTATAAGAAGGTATGGTTGAGGATCACCAATGATAAATGTACTTTGATGCTGATATATACTGCAGTGGGGAGAAAGAGATAGGAAAGATGATATTTTACATTTATCTAGTGATACTTAGGTACTGTGTTTTGTATGTGACCTTACTATGCATGGTATCTCATCCTTCTAAAATAGGTGGTATTATTCTTCTCTGATTCATGATGAAGATACTGAGGCTTAAGGAGGTTTATTAACTTCATTCCCTCATCAAATATTTTAGAGCTCACTATCTGCAGCTACAGGTATTTGGAGGAGAGCTGGTAACAGAAAAGACATAAGTTCTGCCCTCAAGGAGTTTATGTTTTAGTGACGAGAGAGGGAGACTAAACCAAAGCAATAAATAAGTAAGACAAGTCAGGTTGTGATGAGTGTCATAAAGACACTCGAATGAAATGACTTGAGAAGACTTGCCCAAAGTGGCATAACTAGTGGGTGATGGGGCTCCATCTGAATGTATATGTTACTTTATGGCTGTCATAGCCATTGAATGACCATCACTAGTATCAAAGTACAAGGTCATCACCTCTTCTAAGGTTGTCCAGAAAGATGCCAGAATGTGTGAATGAGTAACCAAGAAGAAAGATCTGTTCAGAGCAACTATTGCTGGGTATTTTTTCCTTTCTGCATTCCTGTCAGATGAAGTGCCTGCATGACACTGGTAATTACAACAGTCCCTCCTGTACTCTGCAACATTTTAGTTTTTAACACTGCTAATACTTATGAAAATGCATTTCTAAGTCAATAAGGTTAAATGCTTTTCTGATTTCTTAAGTGTGATTTTCAGAAACATCCTCAGTTTTATTCCCCTATGGCAATGTATCTGTCATACCCAACTTTGGATAAGTGTATCCACTCTATGAGATGAGAAATTGAGTACTGACTGGAAACAGATGTTGCTGCTTTTAGAAATGAAATGGCAGATAGACATTTGGAAGGGTCATTGGGCTTCCCTCGTGGCTCAGACAGTAAAGAATCCATCTGCAATGCAGGAGACCTAGGTTCTGTCCCTGGGTTGCGAAGATCCCCTGGAGAAGGGAATGACAACCCACTCCAGTGTTCTTGCGTGGAGAATTCCATGGACAGAGGAGCCTGTTGGGCTACATTCCATGGGGTTGCAAAGAATCGGATGTGACTGAGTGACTAACACTTTCACTGCTTTCATAGTCATTCCATAGAATAAGTGGTAGAGAGGTAGGTAAGGCTTCTAAGAAAGAGGACCTACCAACTAAAGTCTAGACCATGAGAATGTCTGGGGGAAAAGCCTTTTGAAATGAAAAAACTTGGAAAGTTATGTTCTGCCTTCAAGAAAAAGATCAATGTTAGGAACTCTAGTGATTGCTACTACAAGGTAAAGATTAGAGAGAAAAGTACACACTTTTTTAATATATCTTAAAGCTTTGTTCCTTGGTGGCTCAGACGGTAAAGCATCTGTCTACAATGTGGGAGACCCAGGTTCGATCCCTGGGTCGGGAAGATCCCCTGGAGAAGAAAATGGCAATCCACTCCAGTACTCTTGCCTGGAAAATCCCATGGACGGAGGAGCCTGGTAGGCTACAGTCCATGTTGTCACAAAGAATCGGACACGACTGAGCGACTTCACTTCACTTCAAAGCTTTGTTCAAGTTATAAATTCTTTCAATAAACACAGTGATAAGCAGATCTTATGTTTGGTTATTTGAGTCATGATTTCAAATCTGTGGGAAAAAGAGAATGAAATAGAAGGGAGAGTGCTGCATTATTGGTCCTGGTTATCAGTTCCAAGGAAATCGTCCTTCTGGTCCTCATGGCCACACAGTTAGCAGGACTTTTGATGCTGTAACTATTTTCTTAGACAAAAACAGCCTGGAAAGAGAAATAAAAAGCTTCAGAACACATCTTGTAAACTCCAGCTTATAAAGACAATGATCACATCTCCATGCAAATATCAAGCAGAGCTCATGTAAGTGCTTAGATTAATTGTGTTTTTGGAAAACATGCTCAATACCTGGTCATCTTTTTCATTCATTCTTTAGCACTTTATCATGTTCTTCGGGGTACTCAGAGATAAATATTAATTCTAACCTTGTGTTTACTATTTAAAACGGTACAGTAAATGAAAGGTGGTTTTATATATGTGTATTTCATAGAAAATTTCCTACTCTTGTTCTTGACTATTCCTTGAATCTTTATAGATGCTCAAAATTTGACAAAAGCCAATCTAACATTCCTACTTTATATATGTTGCTTTAAAGGCACACTTCTCCCTAATACTAATTAGAAATCTTATAATGAACAGCACAGTTAATTTCTCAAGCAGCATAACTTGCATTGATTTCATAAATTTGAGGGTTAACTTTAAATTGTTTCTGCAATAATTTTTTAGTATTCATCACCAAATCCACACTGGTCAGCTCAGACTCTGGGGAATTCAGTAACTATCTTGCACACTCAGTTCATCTTTTGCAACTATATTGGCCAACTTGCAAATTTATCTGCAGCATGCCTGGGTGGTTTTGTAGAGAAAACAGCTACTCTCAGGGGGCTAATGCCTCTTCTCCACCAATCAGAATACAGTTCATGATTCATTAGGTTTGTTGGCTAGATTATTTAACTTAATTCAATATAAATTATTTAATTCCAAAAGCCTTCCTGGTATCCAGTATGAATGAAACAATTATTCCTGGACACACTCATCCAAATAACATCACACAGTTTTACCAAGCCCCAGGACAGTCATTAAATTCCAGCTATCCACAGCTTTACACAAGCTCCTCATGCTGAGTTTTTGAGGATTACAACATTACTGAAATTGTTTGGATTCAATAAAGGACTGTGTTATTTCTATATTTAATGAGAACATCCCAATTACATAGCAATGTGATTATATACAATCATAAACTATTTCTAGGTAGCAGTTTTGCATTTGTTCCGATAGTGTCCTTTCTTTTGTTATCTATTCTAGTCCACACAAAAAGGAACAACTCCATGTTTTCTTAACGTTAAGTCTGCTGCTTAGAAGCTTCCTCAAGGTTATCCATCTCTTGACATCATTTCTATCTGGTCAATGGCTTGTGGAAGTAGGATCTGTGGTTGGTGTAATTTTCCCTTGAATATAATTTATATGTGTCCCTAAACATAGTATCCCTTTCTTAGATTAAGCTCTCTGGAAGCAGACTCTGAAGTAGAGAATTGTGTGTTTCCTGTAGGAAAGGAGGGAGTCAAGATTGGTAGAGGGTTGGCATTGCACCTGAGGCTCAGCCTATTCTGCGGGGCACTCTGGAGCTGGGATGGCCTTTGGAAATCTGTATCAACCAGTTATCAGCTGTGGGCTGCTCGCTGGAAAAAGGCATAATGCTGTGGCCTAAGGCAGTCTCTAGCAAGCTACCAGCAGTCAATATTCCCAGCAGGTGAGAGAATGAAGCGTCAGTCCTAAGGGAGGATCTTAGAGCACCACGTATCCACTATCCCCATTCTAAGGAAAACCTGAGTGAGAAGTATTGACAGAAACTGGGAAATTGAGGAACAGCATGGCTGCTTTAATACGTAGTCTTGATTTTCTCTTAAAATCTGTTAAATTTTTTTTACTCTTCTTTCCCCCCTGTTTTCCTTCTCTCCTTTGTCTTCAACCAGGCCAGGAATGGAATAAGGTAGACCCCAGAGAATTTCAACCCTGGAGAATAGCAAGCAGTGTAGCAGAATTCCTGTGAGACCCAGCTGAAACCCTCAGACGTGGTCTGAGGCCTGCTTAGAGACCTGTGCATAAAATGGCATTTGGAAAAGGGAAGATGCTGTTTAAGAAGAGGAGTCAGTTACAAGTGACAATTTGGTTCTTTCTCTCATTACTCTTACTCATAAGTACAATGCACTTGTGTATTTGCACTGGCATTTCTCTAGCTAGCCACACTTAATTGCACCCTCCAACTTTAAGAAGATTCCTTATGGCCCTCAGATAGAGGCAAAAGCGTCTTTGTTACCAAAGTCTTCTCTCCAAGCCTTCCCCTCCCACCCTTCCCACAAATTACACCTGTCCTTTTATTGTTCAGTTGCCAAGTTGTGTCCATCTCTTTGTGACCCCATGGACTGCAACTTGCCAGGCTTCCCTTTCCTTCACTATCTCCTGGAATTTGCTCAAATTCATGCCCATTGAGTTGGTGATGTTATCTAACCATTTCATCCTCTGTCACCCCCTTCTCCTTTTACTTTTTAATCCTTTTAATCTTTTAAAAGCATCAAGGTCTTTTCCAATGAGTTGGCTCTCTGCATCAGCCTTGCTTTTCCATGATCCTCTCTTTCATTCATTCATTTAGTCATTAATTTACTCTTTTATTTATTGACTTCCTACTAAGTGCCAGTTTCATTCCAGAGTGTCTGGGTCTCAACTGACTGCCTAGACTGTGTGATACTTGTTTTGCTTCTCATCTGGCTCCTGTTTGTTCTGACTTCTAAGTCATAGCTGATCCAAATAGAACAGTTGTCAGTTCAGTTCAGTAACTCAGTCATGTCCTACTCCTTGTGACCCCATGGACTGCAGCACACCAGGCTACCCTATCCATCACCAGCTCCCGGAGCTTGCTCAAACTCATCTCCATCGAGTTGGTGATGCCCTCCAACCATTTCATCCTTTGTTGTCCCCTTCTCCTCCTGCCTTCTTTCCGAGATGCTGCTGCTGCTGCTAAGTCACTTCATTTGTGTCCGACTCTGTGTGACCCCATAGATGGCAGCCTACCAGGCTCCTCCGTCCATAGGATTTTCCAGGCAAGAACACTGGAGTGGGTTGCCATTGCCGTCTCCATCTTTCCCACCATCAGGGTCTTTTCCAGTGAGTCAGTTCTTTGCATCAGGTGGCCAAAGTATTGGAACTTCAGCATCAGTCCTTCCAATGAATATTCAGGGCTGATTTTCTTTAGGATTGACTGATTTGATCCCCTCGCAGTCCAAGGAACCCAAGAGTCTTCTCCAACACCAGAGTTCAAAAGCATCAATTCTTCAGCACTCAGCTTTCCTTATGGTCCAACTCATATCCATACATGACTACCGGAAAAACCATAGCTTTGACTAGATGGGCCTTTGTTGGCAAAGTAATGTCTCTGCTTTTTAATATGCTGTCTAGGTTGGTCATAGCTTTTCTTCCAAGGAGCAAGTGTCTTTTAATTTCATGGCTGCAGTCACCATCTGAAGTGATTTGGATCCCAAGAAAAGAAATACTGTCACTGTTTCCATTGTTTCCCCATCTATTTGCCGTGAAATGATGGGACCAGATGCCATGATCTTAGTTTTTTGAATGTTAAATTTTAAGCCAGCTTTTTCACTCTCCTCTTTCACTTTCATCAAGAGGCTTTTTAGTTCCTCTTCACTTTCTGCCATAAGGGTGGTATCATCTACCTATCTGAGGTTATTGATATTTCTCCTGGCAATCTTGATTCCAGCTCATGCTTCATCCAGCCCAGCGTTTCACCTACTGTACTCTGCATATAAACTCAATAAACAGGGTGAAAATATTCAGCCTTGATGTACTCCTTTCCCAATTTGGAACCAGTCCATTTTTCCATGTCTTGTTCTAACTATTGCTTCTTGACCTGTATACAGATTTCTCAGGATGCAGGTAAAGTGGTCTGGTATTCCCATCTCTTTAAGAATTTTCCACAGTTTGTTGTGATCCACAGAGTCAAAGGCTTTGGTGTAGTCAATAAAGCAGAAGTAGATGTTTTTCTGGAACTCTCTTGCTTTTTCGATGATACAGTGGATTTTGGCAATTTGATCTCTGGTTCCTCTGCTTTTTCTAAATCCAACTTGAACATCTGGAAGTTCTTGATCCACGTACTGTTGAGGGCTGGCTTGGAGAATTTTGAGCGTTACTTTACTAGTGTGTGAGATGAGTGCAATTGTGCAGTAGTTTGAGCGTTCTTTGGCATTGCCTTTCTTTGGGATTGGGATTAGATTTAGTTGATCCTCTTGTTTCTTGTTATCAGAAACCACTGCTTGACAAATCTGATGTCCTCACCTACCTTTCAGACCTGTTAAATGGTTTCTGAGAACTACTCTGGCCTCAAGTCATGATCCATTTCCTCTGATCACAGTTCATCTCCTGGCATATGCAATCTACTGTCACCAAATCCACTGTAAGCAAAGGGAAAAATACCCCTAAATGAGAGTGGCTGTGAAAAAGACTGAATGGAAAAGCTGGAGTATGGAGGCTGAGGACAGCACTTAGGAATGTGGAGAGTTGTTCAATAAAATTGGACTCACAGTTTGTCATTGATAACAGGTTTATCGTTTGACTTTGTATGCACAATTATTTGCCTCTTTTTCATTTCATTTCTCTCCCAGGGACTGAAAGTAATTAAACAATTGTTCTATTTGTTCTTTGGAAAACATTTTAATATTTCTGATTTTATTTTAGTCCAGTAATTTTAAATCAGTCTACTTATGGTGTAAAGTGGTTCACTTACTTGTTTTTTCTCTATTCTTTTACTTTTTTAAAGATCTTTATTATTTCCTTGCTCAAAAAATGTTAAATTTTATGACTTAGTTCAATGCAAGTTCCTTATTTCAAAGGGAAAGAGTCAACATATTGAGTGTACTTGTTTTGAAGTTTAATACCTTTTTAGACTTAACACTGTGCCAGTCTGCCTTGATGCCAACGTGAAGGAGGCCAGTGTAAACACAGTCCTTGTAAGTATGTTGCATGTATTAGCTTCTTTAACCCCACAATAGTCATATGATCTAGGCACTATTATTTCCAATTTAAAAGCAAGGAAACAGATGAACAGAGGGTAACTTGTCCTCTGTCACCAAGATACTCAACTCCAGAGCCAGTGTTCTTGTTCATCAAGTTATACCACCTGGTTAGAAATGCACTCCAAGATAACTCCAGAATCCAATTATAAAGCCCATTTTGTATGCTGGCCTGATACTCCCTCATGTTATGGATAACTTCTTCCATAATATGTTGTTTGTTCAAGCTAGTAGGCCACAGCTGATGAAAATTCTCTTGCTATGCAACTTAAATATGGGAACCTGCTCTTCTATCTCACTTCTTTATTGACTTTCCATACACCTTCTATTTTCATTTGAAAATTTATCTGGAGTCCCTTGACTATCCCTGTTAATTTTTTTCCCTGGCCATGTTTTGTTTTTTATTTGAATTTTGTAAGTGTGATATTTGAGTTAGTAAAGATAGAATTTTTATGAAAGATTCAATATCAAAATTAAGTTGCATTTCAAGGCATTATGGGTAAAATTGGAAGGAAGAGTATTTAAAAATCCCCATTGAGGGTCTCTAACTGAGTCTATTTGAGTCTAATGCAGTCATCTCAGCTTGATTTATGATTATATATCCTGACGTATGAAATGCTGTTTATAAATAGTTTAATAAAGGGCTATTGCTCCAAATTCCAAATTAGCAATGAGGATGATTTCCATTAGAGAAGACAGTTTTGGAGGATTTTGTTTTTGATACTTAATAAAGTGAATCCTTTTTCTCAGTACAATACGTACTGTTGACTTGTGGCTCAGCTCTAGGGACCTGATGTTGTATTCAAAGAGTAAAAATGTATCTCTGCTCATTGTTTATTTACTACATTTTAGGTACATACGGCAAAGTTATTTTCCTTACAGTTCCCAGTTCAGCCTTTTCTCTTGATTATATGTTAAAAATATGTGCATAAAGTCCCCAGGATCTCAGTTTAACAATGTGACTCTCCAAGCCTCTTTTATTAAGTGACATTTCTAGTATTTTAATGAGGGTTTGACATTTTCACATGTTATAATTTTGTTTTATTTTTATATTCATCGAAGTGACTTTCATGTTGCCTTTGTGTGCAGTCAGTTTACAATTTTTAAAGGTACTTGGAGACATCTTTTCAGAAAGAAGAAGTACATCAGGAAACCATTCAGGATTCTCAGCGTTAGTCTTCAGTGAAGTGTATTTTTTTAAAAAAAGATTGCAAGGCTTTAAGTGTAGGGGTTTTGTTCTGAGCAACATGTAATACTAGATCCTTTGGAAATGGTAAAACATGATTTAGACCAGAGCTTTCAAATCCAAACACCTGGACGGCCCAGTGGGTGACATAAGTAAAAGAGGTGGGTGCAGGGGATGCAGAGGGCTGGAACAGGTGCACCCCGCCCCCCGAAAGGGCCGCTGCGGATTTGCCCTTTCGGGTAGTTGCTACGAGGAAACTTCAGTATCATCCAGTTTTTTGGACTCTAAGGGGATCTGGATGATTAAGTGAAATATTCTAATTTGAGACACTGGCGATTTCTGGCCTTGATTATCCAGCACACAACTGGACACAGGTACTTTGTTCATAAGTAAGTGAAGTCACTCAGTCGTGTCCAACTCTTTGAGACCCCATGGACCATAGCCTACCAGGCTCCGCGGTCCATGGGATTTTCCAGGCAAGGATGCTGGAGTGGGCTGCCATTTCCTTCTCCAGGGGATCTTCCCAACCCAGGGATCGAACCCAGGTCTCCTGCATTGCAGAGAATGATTAATGCTTCCAAAGAGCCAAGAAGGAGAGGTATGATCGGAGATTGTCTTTCAGATGACTCAGAAAAGCAGAACCCCATTCCAGGACTCTTTCTTCAGCTGCCTTCTGAGGGCAAAGCACTGTGTGGTATAATTCTGAGGTGACAAAAGTGACCAAGCTGAACCCTCACTTTTTAAATTAATTTATTTTAATTGGAGGATAACTACTTTACAATATTGTGGTGGTTTTTGCCATACATCAACATGAATCAGCCACGGGTGCACATGTGTGCCCCCATCCCCCATCCTGACCCCCCTCCCCACCCCATCCCTCTGGGTTGGCCCAGAGCACTGGCTTTGAGTGCCCTGCTTCATGCACTGAGCTTGCCCTGGTCATCTATTTTACATATGGTGTATACACGTTTCAATGCTGTTCTCTCAAATCATCCCACTCTCGCCTTCTCCCACATAGTCCGAAAGTCTGTCTTTACATCCTGTGTCTCTGTTGCTGCCTTGCATATAGGATTGTCATTACTGTTTTTCTAAATTCCATATATATGTGCTAATACACTGTATTGGTGTTTCTCTTTTTGACTTATTTCATTCTGTATAACTGGCTCCAGTTTAATCCACCTCATTAGAACTGACTCAAATGCATTCTTTTTTTTTTTTTTTCTAATTTTATTTTATTTTTAAACTTTACATAATTGTATTAGTTTTGCCAAATATCAAAATGAATCCGCCACAGGTATACATGTGTTCCCCATCCTGAACCCTCCTCCCCCTCCCTCCCCATACCATCCCTCTGGGTCGTCCCAGTGCACTAGCCCCAAGCAAAATGCATTCTTTTTTATAGCTGAGTAATATTCCATTTTGTATATGTACCACAACTTCCTTATCCATTTGTCTGCTGATGGACATCTAGGTTGCTTCCATGTCCTGGCTGTTGTAAACAGTGCTGCGATGAACACTGGAGCACACGTGTCTCTTTCAATTCTGGTTTCCTCAGTGCCCAGCAGTGGGATTGCTGGCTCAAATGGCAGTTCCCTTTCCAGTTTTTTAAGGAATCTCCACACTGTTCTCCATAGTGGCTGTACCAGTTTGCGTTCCCACCAACAGTGTAAGAGTGAACCCTCACTTTTTAAAGACCCCACAATTAAGCAGGAGGTCTAAGACACAACAGTCATAAGTAGTGAAAGGTGAAGTCAGACAAATTCCAAAAGGGATGTTCAAATGAAATTCAAAGGAGGGAGAAGTCTCATCTGATTGGTAAGACCCGGGACAAGTTCATGTCAAGAGGAACCTTGACAATGATTATAGGATTAGGATTGTGGTGAATGTGAGCCATTCCAGAAGAGAGCAGAGGTGGGAAAACAGGAGCATGAGGATGCTCAGAGAGCAGAAGCTGCTGCTGCTGCTGCTAATTCGCTTCAGTCGTGTCTGACTCTGTGCAACCCCATAGACAGCAGCCCACCAGGCTTCCCCATCCCTGGGATTCTCCAGGCAAGAACACTGGAGTGGGTTGCCATTTCTTTCTCCAATGCACGAAAGTGAAAACTGAAAGTGAAGTTGCTCAGTTGTGTCCAACTCGTAGCGACCTCATGGACTGCAGCCTACCAGGCTCCTCCATCCATGGGATTTTCCAGGCAAAAGTACTGGAGTGGGGTGCCATTGCCTTCTCTGAGCAGAAGCTAGACCAGTTTAAAGGCAGGACAGCCATCAGCGAGAAGGCAAGCAAGGGAGGATGAGTGTATGTTATAGAGGACTAGAGAGAAGAGGTCATACAATGATTTTAGTAGACAGTGAAAATCCATCAATGATTTTTGACTTGGAGAGTATTTTGCCTACTATTTTCTAGGGGTGAAATTTGAAAAACAAGATGGCAAAACAGAAAGAGGGCTGGGGTTAGGACTTCAACATGTGATTTTGCTGGGGGGCAAATTCAGTCCGTAACAAATGAGCACGTGAAGAATGCAAGAGTTTGCTCCTTTTTTTCTAAAGCTGTTGAAGTAAAACCATTGGAGTTTCTAATGGTTTTAACATAGCTAAGATTAAAGTGAATTTAACTGCACGATAGAAGCATTGTGATGAAATGCTAATATTAGGTTGGCCAAAAAGTACATTTGGGTTTTTCTATATCACTTTATGAGGAAACCTGAACAAACGTTTTGGTCAGCTGAATACAGCCTGTGGCACCCATTCTATGAGGTTAGAGAAAACAAGGTACTTTGTGCTTCCTTCTGTAATGAGTAAAGTGATAGTGTTAGTCGCTCAGTCATGTCTACCTCTTTACGACCCCTTGGACTATAGCCTGCCAGCCTCCTCTGTCCGTGGGATTTTCCAGGCAAGGATACCAGAGTGGGCTGCCATGCCTTCCTCTGGTATCTTCCCAACCCTAGGGTGTCTTCCCAACCCAAAAATCAAACCTGCTTCTCCCGCATTACAGGCAGATTCTTTACTGTCTGGGCCGCCAGGAAAACAAGGTACTTTGTGCTTCCTTCCATAATAAAACTTACCAGGTCACCAAGTAAGTCATAACTCTGCTCCCAGTTTCTAGCACAGGATCTGGCTCATAAGAAGGTGCTCAGAAAACACTGGTAGATGAACAGAGAATACTAGATTGGTTCGTGCACCATAAAAAATCCATATATCCTAAAGGCTAGTCAGCCCTTTCATCAACCCCCACTTTCCCACCACCACACATACCTAGTGGCTTTGGACTTGAGAGCAAACAGTAAGAGATTATATATATATGGAGGGATGAAAGACACAAAAGAGAGTTCTCCATAATAACTTGAATATGGAGTGGACTTCTGTCTCGCTGGAGGTTAGGTTATGAAGGCAGAGTGCAAAAAACCAGCATCATATAGTACAAATTACCCTGAACATTCTTTAGGAAGTCATAGCATTGGAGAGATATAAAACACTCTGCTTTTTCTTCCAGCATTCAAACAGCCCACTGCTTTCTTCTGTTCAGCATCGGTTGAAGTTGGCTTGAATTGAAGGGTTTGATTGTATGAAAAAGATATTTTTAAATGCTGGAATTAGCTCCATGTGGTGATATGCTGTCAGTATGAAAAGCACTCCAGGACAGACTGCCTGAAGGATGGAAGTTTTCTACTTCTCTCTCTCTCTCAGCCCCACATTAGGATATATGACTGTTGAGTAGAATGGTGGAGTGAAATCTCTTTCTCCTTCCCTCCCTACTGCAATGCTTCTTGATGGCCTGGCCTGTGTGGTTGATTTCCCTCAAGTTAAAATGCACATATGATGACATTTCTCTGTACCCAGAGTCGGGGTTGCTGCTTGCACAGATGAGAATAAGGATCACACATTGCTGGGGTGATGCTTGCAAGAATGTAGTAAAGTGCGTGAGCCAGGCAGGTGTGGATCAACACCCTGCCATGGCCACTCTGGCCAGAGTAGAGTCAGGACAATCGGTGTTCAGTTGTGGGAAAAGTGAAATTATGTCTGCCTATTTGGATGATTTCAGGGATTTTCAAGAGATCCTGGGTATCACCATGTGCTAAAGCAGGACACACAGTTGGCATAGGGGAAGGAACTTGGTCTTGGAAGAAAGGAAAACAAGGGTGGAGTTGCAGCCTCACCTCTTCTCACTTCCGTCTCACCAATGTTTGCTTGTTTGTTTCAGCTTTATTGAGAAATAATTGACAAATAAAAATTGTATACACTTAAGGTGTACAACATGATGTTTTGTTTTACATGTGCATTGTGAAATGATTACCACAATCAAGCTAGTTATCCGTCACCTCACATGGTTTGCTTTTTTTCTTATGGGATGAGGGCACTTGAGATTTACGCTCTCAGCAAATTTCAAGTATATAATACAATACTTTTAACTGTAGTCACTATTCAGGACATTGGATCTCCAGAATTTACTCATCTTGCATAACTGAAACTTTGTAACTTTTGACTAATATCCCCCAGATTCCAGCCCCTGGCAAACACCCTTCTACTCTCTGTTTCTGTGAGTTATACTTCTTGAGATTCTACTTGTAAGATCATGCAGTATTTGTCTTTCAGTGTCTGGCTAGTTTCCTTTAGCTAAGCTGCTCCAGACTCATCTATATTGTAGCAAATGGCAGAACTTTATATACATACATACATACATATATATATATATATATATATATATATATATATATATATATATAGGATTCCTCAATGGCTCAGCAAGTAAAGAATCCACCTGCAATTCAAGAGACACAGGAGACTTGGGTTCGGTCCCTGGGTCAGGAAGATCCCCTGGAGAAGGAAATGGCAACCCACTCTAGTATTCTTGCCTGGAAAATCTCATGGACAGAGGAGCCTGGCAGGTTATAGTCCATGAGGTCACAAAGAGTTGGATATGACTGAGCAATCAAGCATAGCATATATATGTATATTCCACATTTTCTTTGTTCATTCATTCATCAACAAACACTTAACATTGTTTCCATATCTTGTTAACGTCGTGTCTTTGTGATTGTGAGATCTTTGGCAAAGTACCGGAACAACTGTTATGTGGACAATAATACAAGATAGAGGTATTCAGAGGATTGCAAGAGAAAATGTATATAAAGTGTTTAACTTAGAGGCTGGGACAAGCTAACCAATGAAGATATGGTAGTTTTCTAGTTACCTCCTAACCATGTGAGCAAACCCATTTGGGAGGTGGGAGTGGGAGTGGGAATATGATAAACAAAAAGAAAAAAAAACAAATAGTAAATTACCTTGGCTAATCCCATACAATCAGACATAATTAATGGACTAGCCAAGATGACATACCAGGTGTAGAGAATCCTGGACTGTGGGTCAAGAGACTGGCTTCTAGTTCTGGGTAAACCTTGGGCAGGTCCTCTCTCCTTTCTGTTCCATTAACAGTAAAATGAAGGACTTGAAAGATCTCTAAAATCTCTTCCAGTTCTAAGATGATAACCATTTATGTCATGTCTCCTCATTGATTCTCTTACACCTTCCAAGTTAAACCATTTCTTTGGTTGGTCTTAAAATTTCACCATCAAATAGCTCTAGGCTCCCATTGCAGTATTTTCTCCTACTCCCACCTTGGAAAACCAACACTGCAGCAGATTGTCTCTTTGTTGTCTGTCCCCTGCATTCTCGCCTCTGTTCGTCTCTGCCCCTCTTCATCTGTGGATAATCTTCTCATCCTTTACCGCGTGCCACATGATACCATGTCCATGAAGCTCTTCTGTATTTCCTCAAGATGTCTGTGTTGTATTCTTCTGTGGGGCCCCAATCACTGCCTTTTAGGTGCTGGTTGGCAATGAGGGAGCAGTGGGGTGATGGGGACGGTGGAGGGGGGTCCTGGTAGTTCTAACATCACTGGGCCTATGTGGTGTCTTATCTGCAGCCAAAAATGTGGACTTGGCTGGTAACTGAGGGAAAGACCCTTTAAATGATGCTCTTACAGAGCTCTGAAAGAAGAGAGCTGCTTTTCACAGTCAGGTTCTGGAAACAGTGAGGTGTAGATGACATTTCTTTTAAGCTGTATGCAAAGTTTCCCCCAGAGGAAAGAGATCAGAAGACAACATTAATTATTCTCAAGACTGTGAGTCCTGATTTTCACTAATTACTTAAATTTGCCAACTGCCTATTCTGACTTGTGACAGTCCACTGGTAGGAATCCAGACCTGCAGAGAGAAAACTATTTCCTTCTGGAAGGACCTGCTAGACCTCTCCAGCATGTCTAAAGTGCAAGGAAGCAGAGCAGTGACTCAGCAACCCCAGTGAAGGGGTCTCGATCTGAGACCCTCAGCCACCACTGATCATCAGTGCAAGAATTCTCACAAGTAGTACATCCTTCTGTGCACCGTAGTGGTTCATAGAATGGATCTTGGAGCCATAATTCCTGGGTTCAAATCCCAGTTCCTGCCCTCCTGCCTGGCTGACTTTGTGATCTTGACAAGTCACCCAGCCTTGGCCCGTGCAGGGCTTTGGCTGGGTTTGAAGACTGTTTCATCGGCCCCACGTCTGCTCCCCTCTCTTCTCCCTGATCTCCTTGGGGGATGTTGTCAGCACAGCCTGGCATGGCCAGAGCTAGGCCAGTTCTAGTAGTATCTGTTCAGGAGGCTCTTCTAACTTTCCTTCAAGGTTTCCAGCTGCCTTCTCAGGAGGCCCATCTCCTTGATGACCTCTGGGAATATTCTCATCTTATGCTCTGTGGCCTCATGGTTTCTTTGGATGAGGATGGGTAAAATGGGTCAGATTAACAATTTACTGGGGAGGCAGCTAAAATATGCAGCCTCCCTCCTGCTGTCCGAGAGTACATATTGTATTAACTTGTTTTTCATTCATTCAGCTAGTCTTTGCTAAGCATCTATATGGATACAGTGGGCTGTTCAGATTAACAGATGTCTGCTGAAATACGAGGCAGTGCCAATGAAGTCTCTCTAAAATAGACATTATACAGAATTTCCTCAACTAGGATTTACTAAGCTGAGACAAACGTTGATTTTTGCCCTTTTCCTGGTTGTAGCCTATTGGAGCCTCAACTACATTATAAAACAATGAGCGCTAAAATGGAAGAAATAAAGGGAGAGTTTAGAAAGGTTAGCTAATCCAGAGTTAGGGTTCTTGGAAGAAGTACTCTCCAAAGAAGACCTAAGGACTTGAAAAATAAATATGAGCTTACCATCCAAAGTGTAGGGTATGGGGCCTGCTCCAGGCAGAATTTCCTTCTGAGGTTTGGATGGATGAGAGAGCACAGCTCTGACTGGGGACCTGAAATAGTGACTTTTGGATAAAGGAGTAGACCAGTGGGGGAGTGTACTTGAGGTCGTGAGAGAATTACAAGGTGATATTTGGATTTTAGAAAGATTGTTCCGGTCATAACAGGAGGATGGATGGCAGAGATCCAGAGTGCAGGCAGCTGTTCAGCTTGCGCACAGCAAGGCCATACTGGGGTGAGTGAAGAAAGAGAGCTCAGGATCACTGTTGGGAGACAGTTCTCACAGTGCATTGTTTAAGAAATTGATTATGACTCTGCACAGCAGCTTTGCTCTATCTGACCTTCAGCTTTCTTCTGTAAAATGAGTATTTCTAAAAACTTAGAAATGTAGTTCTGAATCATTTTTTAGGACCTTTTTTTTAAAAAAATATTATTGATATATAGTTGATATACAATGTTGTGTTAACTTCTGCTGTCCAGCAAAGTGATTTAGTTGTATATGTTTTACATATACAAACGTGTATGTAAAATATGTGTATGTAAAACATGTTGTGTATTATGATTTATATACATATACACACACAACTAATGTATATATGTATACACAATGTATATATTATGGTTTATCATGGCATACTGAATGTAGTTCCCTGTGCTAAGCAGTAGGACCTTGTTTATCCATCCTATATATAATAGTTCACATCTGCTAATCCCAAACTTCCAATCTGTCCCTCCCCCTTGGAAATCACAAAAGACCTACAGTAATATTAATATGCACTTCTTCCTGATGTTTAAACTTTCATTGTATCCCTTCTCCTCCCCAACCCGTATCTCTGTATTGATTTTCTAGGGCTGCCATAGCAAACACCACCAACTGGGTGGCTCACACAAAATAAATTGATTTTGTCACAGTTCTGGAGGCTGGAAGTCTGAACAAAGTTTACTGGGTACGGCTTCTAGTGAGGCCTCTCTTCTTGCAAATGGTTGCCTTCTCACTGTGTCTTCACGTGGTCTTTCCTCTGTGTGCACACATTTCTGGAGCATCTTTGTGTGTTCAAATTTCCTCCTCTTATAAGGACACCAGTCATATTGGAGTAAGGTCCACCTAATGGCCTCACTTTAACTTAATTAACTCTGTAAAGGCCCTTTCTCCAAGTACAGCCACCTTCTGAGGTGCTAGAATGGGCTTCTACATACGAATTACAAGGAATACACAATATCATAGCTCTTTCCTTTTTAAACCTATTTTGAATTTTATAAATTTTCTAAAAATTTAGTTTTTTTAGTTTAAATTAAAATTTAATTTAATTTTAAAATTAAAAAATTAATTTTTAGTTCTAAAAATTGATTAAATTTTCTAAAACTAGAAACATCCAGGCTTGGTTGGAGGCACAACCTTCCCTAAATTCTGGTTCTCTTTTCTATGCCCCTTTCCCCTGCGTTTGATCCTTATATGAGTTAGTGATGGTGATGGTGGTTTTATACGACATCCATCTGTGGGAAAAACAAGAATTAGCTTTTCTTCTTTGGTATAGTAGCCGAATTTATTTTCCTACAGTATAGCTGAATTCTCTCCTCTGCAATAGTAGGCCTTGTTCCGTCCTTTGTTCAGTTCTAGTCTTTATGCCCCAATGAGAGTCTTACTTTTTGGCTAGGCCTTGTTTTCTTTCACATGCCTTGGCTGCCCAGAATAACTTCCAAATGAATTTATATCCTGTTCCTCCTAACCTCTTTCAAAAATCATCTCAAAACCCCACCATGATCTCCAAAAGCTTATTGCATGAATGTTCTCTCAATGTTTCCTGTCATTAGCCCAACGGGACTTGCTCACACATTTCAAAGGCAGCCTCTTTAAGGCCAGGACTTCATTCCATTTTCCTGCTTTTGTCCACTGTGTTTTAGTAGCTCAGAAGGGCACGCATCCCTGGCACCCCATGAATAAATGAAATCGCACACGGTAATAATGACTATAGGGCATGCACTCCTCCACCTGCCTACAGAGCGAACTGCGCTTTTGACTCTTTTTGCAAAATCATAACGACTCACTGGAGGTCTCTTCCGACCTACCTGATTCCAAGCCCAGTGAATTATAAACATATTTTATTTAACAAATTCACTTTTATTACTACAGTCAGCTCCTATCACAATAGTTAAGGTTCTGTTTGCAGGTTCATAACTTGGTCATAAAATTTTGCTTCAGGCAGATACTTCGGTCTAATGACTCTTGGTACAAAATGTCATTATTAGAATCTCTTTCTTATAACATCAGAGAAAGTAAAAAAAAAAAAAAAAGCTCGGACTTAAAAAGAAAACAAAAAAGAGACTTTTCAAACTCTATTATTTTGCCTGGTGCCTCTTCAAGATGCTCTCTGGACTACCTTCCCTCAAACATGGATTCTAACAGGAGTGCTTGAAGCTTGAAACTGACTCTGGCACTTACAAATGCATTTTGGTATTTTTTGAGCTTGTTTCTGGTGGACAAATCTTTAGAAGAAATAAAAATGATTGCCTATTTTGACTAAATATGACTTTTTCTTAAATACTCACAATGGGACCTACCTTCTGCAAAGATAGGAGCCCTTGTCACTTAGAAGCTCTTGTTAACACTTACAAAAGGACCCGGGAGGCATGTTCAATAATGGTTTCTTTTAAATGCCAGTTATTTAGTTAAAAGGGGGAGTAACTGTAGAAGGATTAAAAGATTTATTTTCTTTTGAAATCTATGGTTTCTTTAAAGTTCAGGGATAAACGTGCAATTGCCTGTGTCTTACCTGCCTCCTTCTAAACAACCAGTGAACCTATTCCAGAAGAAATTCAATTTCCCCCTGAAGGAGTGTAAGTGAAGAGAGGCCCACTCAAACGCAGAGACAGATTGCCTTGACAAGCTCTCCAACAGGGAATGAAACCAGATGGGGATTGAAATAGCTCAGGGGCCACCAGTCCATGCCCAGCTAATTGTGTTAGCTGTGCTCAGGCTACAAGGAAGAAAGAAATTGTGACTAAGGGAGAGATGCCCTTAAAAACCTAAGGCTCCTACATCACTGTAATGATGTCATGGCATGAATAAGCCCAGAACTCAAATAAAAGGATTTACTACCTTGTGTTCTCTTTTCAGCTGACTGGGGAGAATGGAGATGAGATCAGTTACTTTTTGGTTGCCAATTAATATATGCTTTGGGCTAAAAAATATTATGGAAGTAGAAGAGTACTGAATTGTTGGCAAGAACATCAAAGGTTAAGTATACCAATGGTTGCAAGTTTTCACCAATACGTGTTTCTTTCAGTCACCCTGAGCTGGAAGATGGTCAAGGTGGCTGGGATGCTGGGATCCTGGGATGCTAGTTGATAGCTGAAGGCAGCTGCTGCTTTGATATGGGACATTAGGTGAAGTCACTCTGATGACTTTGCACCTTAATTCATTTACATCGTGAAGGCAGTGTAAATACCTGGGGCAAAGAATTGTAATATTTGAGATATTTGTCCTTTTATTTGTTGTCCCTGATGAGACTTTACCTTCCATAAAAAGCAGCCACATTTACTTTTAGTTTAAAGCAATTGGTCTCTAGCCAATGTCATGAGCATCTCTAGGGAACTTGTTTGAAATACAAATTATTAGCACTGGCTCAGGCCTACAGACCCTGATGCTTGAAAAGTTGAAGACAAGAGGATAAAGGGACGACAGAGAATGAGATGATTGGATGGTATCACTGATTCAATGGACATGAGTTTGAGCAAGCAGTCCATGGGGACACAAAGAGTCAGACATGACTGAGCGACTGAACAATAACAACAGGCCTACAGAATTCAGGTGTGGGGTGTTGCCTGTTCATCACCTTTAGATGGTCAACCTACAGAGAAGTCTGTAGGACTGATCTTTTTAGATTCACATATGAAAATATATAGGGACATCTCTCTGATGTGTGGCCCATGTGTTAGCCTGGCCCTCAGAACTCAGGTACTTCCCCATTTTAACATGACCCTCAGCCACATCTCCAAGGCTGATGAAGTCAACAGCAGCAGCTATAAAATCAGGTTGATCTGTAACAGATAAAAGGTGGCATGTGATCAAACAGACCAGATTCAAATCCTAGCTTTGTCATTTACTAAGTATGTGAATTCATGAGGTGATAATAGGTAACAATATTTTCCTCCAAGTATTATTGTAAAGGACTTCCCTGGTAGTTCAGCTGGTAAAGAATTCGCTTGCAGTGCAGGAGCCCCTGGTTTGATTCCTGGGTCAGGAAAATCCCCTGGAGAAGGGAAAAGCTACCCACTCCAGTATTCATGGGCTACCTTGGTGGCTCAGATGGTAAAGAATCCACCTGCAATGCGGGAGACCTGGGTTCAATCCCTGGGTTAGGATGATTCTCTGGAGAAGGGAATGGCAACCCACTCCAGTATTCTTGCCTGGAGAATCCCCATGGACAGAGGAGTCTTGATGAGCTACAGTCCATGGGGTCACAAAGAGTCAATCAGGACTGAGGGACTAAGAACATAAGCACATTATTGTAAAAGTAAATGAAACAACCCCTCAGGGCCATGGCTTATTTTTATATTTTAACAGGGATAAAACTGAGTTGAGACATTGTCCCTCAATGTCCCTCAATGTCCCTCAACCCTTAGAGTTCAACCCTTAGAGCAGTTGGTGCTTGAAACCAGTCATTGCAGCCGAGCAGCCTCAGCCATTTATATCAATGTTCTATAAAAGTATCACCAATCTCTATGCAGGCCATGGTGTGAAAATGATGAGAACCACAGTTCTGCATAAGCAACTGTACAACTTGTGGTTCCCCAATAAGGCTTCAATAAATGGCAGTAGTTGTTGCAGCTGTGCCTGTTGATTAGGGCTACCATGAGGAGCAGTGACAAGTAACGTAGGGGTTGCCCTGAAGACGCTGGTATCCAAGGAAAACCCAGAAGCCAGGTTTGACTCTGCAGAGAAAAGAAGAAACCCAGAAGGGCTAGTGACCTCAGCTGTTCCAAACTTGACCTCAGCTATTCCACAAACTTGGGGTCAGGGTCAAAGGCCATGTTCACTACCATGCTGTTGCCACCCAACTGTGTTACCTCCCCCCCCTGACGTGGTGGCTCCCAGGAAGCGAGTTCCAGAGCCAACAGTTCTGCTTTGCTCTGCTGTGTGGCAGCCCCATGCGTATCCTGGCCCACTCCAGTTTTTCTAGTATTGCTTGTAGCTGCTCAGCCTCTTATGGTCAAGGCTAGCTCTGTCAAGTAGAAGTGAATATAATCCTTACATGTTTTATAACTTTTTGTTCCTTAATATTAATCTAGTGATATTTCTGGGATGAATAAAGACAAGACACATGATCATGAGGAAGACCAGAACTTGCTTGTGAGAAATGATTTTCTTTAGCATGAAGTATAAAAATCTCCTCTCAAGTAAGGGGATAACTAGGAAAGCACAAGTTTTATGATGTTGGTTTTTTATGTTCGTTTGCAATTTAAATAAGTAGGATCTTTGATTTGATGATAAGGAGGGAAACCTCAGCACTCTTTTGGAATGTACATGGAACTGGGGAGATGGGAAACAAATTATGCTAGGAATAGGGTAGTTTGTTTTCATTTTGCAGATGGCAAAACTGAAGCTAAGTGTTTTAAGTAACTAATTTAAGGTCATGCAGCCAGTTAAGAGCAAAGCTGATACTTAAGCCTGGTACCATCTAACCTGTTTCTACCTAACTCTTTAACACATTCTGTCAGTCTCCTGTGCTGCCTTCTTAGAGACTGAAGTGGAAGGTAGAATAGACACAAAGGAGTCTAATTGGGAGCAGGCATTCTAGTTGGAGGAGGTGACTTAAAGACGCAGGTAATGTGTAGGTGAAATATTGGGGAATAGAATGTAGTTGAATCCCTGGGGTGGATGACTAGGCCAGGTCATCTAGGAAATAAAGATATTTAAAGAAGGGTGCGTGTCTCAGTTAAGCTATTAAAGCCTGCAATTAGGGGGTTTATTAAATTATAAAAAGTTTAAAACAGTATGGTACTCTCTTAAATGTATTATGTTTCAGGAGTTAGCTCCAATTGCTTTTTAAAATCCTTGTATGTTGAATATTACCCCCTGGAGAAGGGAAAGGGTACCCACTCCAGGATTCTGGCCTGGAGAATTCCATGGACTGTATAGTCCACGGGGTCACAAAGAGTCGAACACAACTGGACTGCAAGGAGATCCAACCAGTCCACTCTAAAGGAGATCAGCCCTGGGTGTTCTTTGGAAGGAATGATGCTAAAGTTGAAACTCCAGTACTTTGGCCACCTCATGCGAAGAGTTGACTCATTGGAAAAGATTCTGATGCTGGGAGGGATTGGGGGCAGGAGGAGAAGGGGACGACAGAGGATGACATGGCTGGATGGCATCACTGACTCGATGGATGTGAGTCTGGGTGAACTCCGGGAGTTGCTGATGGACAGGGAGGCCTGGCGTGCTGCGATTCATGGGTTCGCAAAGAGTTGGACACGACTGAGTGGCTGAACTGAACTGAACTGATGTTGAATATTAAATAGTGTTGTTAGTTGCTCAGTTGTGTCCGGCTCTTTGTGGCTTCATAGACTGTAGTCCCTCAGGCTCCTCTGTCCATGGAAGTCTCCAGGCAAGAATCCTGGAGTGGGTAGCCTTTCCCTTCTCCAGGGGATTTTCTCCACCCAGGAATCGAACCCAGATCTCCCACATTGCAGGCAGATTCTTTAATGTCTGAGCCACGAGGGAAGCCCATTAAATAAGTGGAAGATATAAATATTGGCTTTATTCCATTTTGTTACTTCATTTCACATATGTAATGGCATAAATTAGATATCAAAGATCATTACCTAGGCGAGGAAAGTGAGACAGATGAGAAAGGAAGTAACTTTGGAAATGCCCCCACCAACTATTTCCAATTTATCTGAGTTAGATAAGTGGATAATAAAAACACACACAATAATGTGACTGAATAATAACTGATACTTGTGGAATGTCCAGAGAATATGCTCTGGTCATGTTCCCATCATGATCTGAGCTGAAATGTGAGCTCAAGTGACTGTCCCAAGCACAGCAGGGCCAGGTCTGACTGTTGGACTGGAACCAATGAACTCATGGACCACTCGAGACAGGTAAGGGATTAGCCCTGAGCTTGTGGATCTATCACGACACACAGATGGCATCCAGTAGTCTCCCCTCATCACGCTTACTCTTGGTGTGAGATTCATAGAGTCAAGGCAAGATGCCATCTGAGACCTTCCAAAGGCAGTGAAAGCAAAATCAGAGCAAACCTTTTTCCATCACTGACTCACCAAAATGAGCATCCATTCTCCTGAAGGCTGATTTTCCTCCTGAGCAAAAGGCACAGCCTCAGATGGAATTTTCCAGTGTTGTTTTCACGCTTCTAATTTAAATTGTAACACTTTTCCACTCATCTCCCCTGCATGTTCCAGCAGAGGGTAGCACCATGGCTGTCTGGGGACAGTGGTGTTAAAATGTATTTAGAAAAGGATCCCTGGCTTTAGGAGTAAAACAAAAAAGAAGCCACAGAAAGGAAACAACAGAAAGAGCAGGAAGTTGAGCAGAGACACAGTCTAGTAGGCAGTTCCAGACTTGGGCTCTTTCTGAGCTCTGTGGTATTGCTTTTGAGCTTCTCATTCATGTTCCCCTGGTTGGGCTCCTCTGATGGAACATAATTGTGTCTCTGAGGTGAAAATTCTGAAAGAGCCAAACCGTTAATGATACTCAAGTAGCAGATGCTCTTTTGATGCCCTGCTCATAGTGCTTTGGCCTCCACTGCTCCCTGACATGGCCATTCTTTTCTATCAGCTGCTTCTGCAACTCTCTGCCAAGAGCATTTTCAGGATGTAAGCATGCTCAGTTCATCCAAAGCAAGCCATAACGTAAGGCCCCTGGAAGCAGCACCCTCACCGATGATGGGGGAAAAGTTGGTAGACAAATGCCCTCATCTCCTTACCCTCTGATGGGACAACTCTGAGGTGGGTTCTCTAGCCTCTTGGAGCTCCCCAGTGGGACTGAGCCCCTGTGGCTCACAACGATAATCTGCTCACAACACATCTGTCTTGACTTTCTCCCCCTTTTATCTCATTTCCACCCTTACTGATGCTTCCTGGATCACCTCAAATAAATCCTTGTCTCAGAGTGTGATTCTGGGAGAATCTAACCTCAAACACTAGGCTAATTGGGAGACAGGGAATATTAAAGAGCAAAGCTGCAACTTATTAACTCACAGAAATGGAAGTTTTTGGGTTTTCTGGCTTAGGAAGAAAAGTGACTCATCAAAGAGCATGTACTTTTCTCAGGCCCCTGACATTGGCTAATACACCATTGTTCTAGTTACCCTGCCCAGAAACCCGGACTTTGAATCTCGAGCACACTGACAAAATTACTGACAGTGAGCTGGGGTCATCCCTGTGGCAGCGTCCCCAAGAAACTGACTATAACCTGGACCCAAGGTTCACGTGAATTTTCAGATTCTCCTTAGGTTCTCTGTGCTGTGCTGTGTGACTAAGCTCAGTCATGCCTGACTCTTTGTGACCCCATGGACTGTAGCCCTCCAGGCTCCTCTGTCTGTGGGATTCTCCAGGCAAGAATACTGGAGTGGGTTGCCATGTCCTCCTCCAGAGGATCTCCCCAACCCAAGGATCAAACCCAGGTCCCCTGCATTGCAGGTGAATTCTTTGCTGTCTGAGCCACCAGGGAAGCCCTGGGTTCTCTGAGCTACCCATAACCTTTCATTATTGTGTTTGTTTTTATTTGTTTGCTTGTTTTTTTTTTTTTTTTTTGGTCTTTTGTTGGCCAGAGTCAGTTTCTGTGGTTTACAGTGATCTAATGCATCCTCCCCTTCATATCATGAATCCAGTTACTCAGTCTTTTCAGTCCCTTCTTCAAAATGCCTTGGATCTGTTTATTCCTTACCATATCCTAATGCAGATGCTGGCTTTTGTCTTAATGAAGCTATTCTTTAGCCTCCTGCCATCATTCCAGTCTCACCCCTTGAATACACTGGAGCTCGCAGTCCCAAATCAGGTGCTGGCACCCACACTTCTGGGTTTGTTCCAACTCTCTTAAAGGTCTTGGCAAGGCGAGATCTGCTTCCCACTTCTCTTATCTCCAAAATAAGGAGTTTCACTCAAATTATTGACTCCCAATCAGAAACCATTTTTATACCTCAAAAACATAAACTGTATTATTCTTTGGAGAACATAGCTTACTAAAGCATGCAGTTGATTGATTTTTAGGTTATGATTATATCACCTTTATGCAAATATACAGGTCAGTTTATGTTTATCGGGCTTCCCTAGTGGCTTAGACGGTAAAGCGTCTGTCTGCAATGCAGGAGACCCGGGTTCGACTGGGTTGGGAAGATCCCCTGGAGAAGGAAATGGCAGCCCACTCCAGTATTCTTGCTTGGAAAATCCCACGGACCGCAGAGCCTGGTAGGTTACCGTCCATGGGGTTGCAAAGAGTCAGACATGACTGAGTGACTTCACTTTCACTTATGTTTATCAGAAGCTCTAATGGACAACTCAGTGTTACTGGCAAGTGAAAATGGGGAATAAGTGAAGTTTACTCAATTAATACACATTGTTTCAAATCGTGGGCTCTGTGTTGGAGGGTGGTGGCCTCCAGCAGGTGAGGAGGGAGTAGATGTGTCATGGAACTGGCTAAATAGGGGACTTGGTGCTTAGAAGGCCACAAATTGCTTGATGTTAGTCCTATAAGGTCCTTTTCAGCAGTTTGACTACTCATTATTCAAATTTTTGGTGACCTTATCTGACTTCTAGGTTGGTCACACAAAACCTGTCTCTGACCTTCAAGTGTCCTCCATAGTCTTATTGGTCCAGACTTAGGGTTACCTGGATCTTTAACCCTCCCACTGTCCTGAGTTCATTATACTCTCACCCCTGCCTCAGCTGGAATGTCATCCCCACTGTTCTTTGCCATGAAAGCCTGTTCATTTTTGAAGACCCAAATGAAATCCAACTTCTTGGAGATCTTCCCCGACTGCTCTGGCTGTCTTTGAGCTTCTCTGTTGGGACTCTGAAACCTGCAGATATCCATGCCACATAATTTAACCCTGAATTTCACCCTATATTTTTCATTTCCTTCATCACAAGCATATGGATCTTGTGTTCTCAGTTAGATGTTTGGCTTTTGAGAACAGAGATCCTGCCTTATTCTTCTAGCTCTTTCATAGCACCAGGTACTGAAAGATGATATCAATTGGTGGAATGTCAGGATCAGTGCTGTGTAAGGTTTGATGAAGTCACACAAGAGGTAATGGTAGTTTTGAGACAGGGATGTAGATTTTATGACTTCTGCTGTACCTCAGTATTCTTTGTAACTTATGGCTAGTTGAATATTTTTAAGTCACCCTCTGGAAATAACAAATGATCAGAATCCAAAATACATCCACAGTCTAATAATTCCAAGCAGAGTCTGCAGCCAGCATTCATGAAAGCTATCTAAGTGCAGACAATAGGTAACCAGAATTCTCAAGGAGCTGTTAGATAAGAGAACCCTAAACTGAGTGGAAGAAGAAAGGTTTTAAGGGTGTAGTTCCTAAGGGCAGGACCCCATGCAGAACAGAACAGCTGTGGGCTCATGAGACATCCAAGGAACAGGAAGGCGCAACAACCTGACTTGCCTGAAGCTTTTATAAACAAGGAGTGGCTCAATAGGGCAAGCAGGCTGGTTAGTGAGCAAAGAGGTATGGTGTCTGATGTCACGCCCTTGAAGCTGTGGGATAGTTGAGATGTTATGTGCATAGTCTGGCTAAAGAATTATTGATCATATGTTGGATTTCTAACTTCTCTCAAATGACCTCTTCAAATGAGAGACATTGATCTACACGTTTGTATTGCTACTGATGAGTACAGTGGTCTACCTGTTGGCTGCAGGTAAGGGTGTTGCTGAAGCAAGCTTTTATCTGTAGCTTTAAGTAGGGGAACCAGCTCTCTCCTGTGAGGAGGGTTAGCCAGGAGAACTTCTTCTCTCCTTGTCTTTGGGTCAGGCCTTGTTAAGTCTCCTGAAGATTTGGGCCTGAAGAACTGTGCTGAATAGGGAGAAGCCATTGTGTGGGCTGACTGTTGGACAGTGTTTCAGAGAATAAACTGATGCCCAAGGTCCTTGTCAAGACTTAGGATTTGGGAAGAGACTTGAGTTCTGCTGAGTCCTGTGTTGATCTCAAAGAGATAATTGAGCTTCAGTGGCCAGAGCCACCTCTACAAAATGACTCTGGACAATAATAAAATTATGTGCCAACTTGCTAGGTACACTTTATGTAATTTACCTTATTTAACCTGTATCACATCCTGCAGAGTGGGTATTAGTGCCCCCATTTTATAGATGCAGAAACTGAGAGTCAGTAACTTGCTCAAGACCACGCATTGTCTGGGACTCAAAAACAGGTTACCCAAATCCATAGCTCTACCAGAACTTTCCTATAAAAGTTGCTCCCAAGAACAGTTTCAAGGTAATTTCTCTGTATATAAATCTATTGAGTTAAACAAATTCGGAAGCAAAAATAATACAGAATTAGTGGAGGGCGGGGAGACTAATTATAAAATAACTGAATACAAGCTCTTCTCACTGCCCAGCAAAGTTTCATGAGAAAAGGCCTGGGACCAGCCATGCTGGAAGGTGATAAGTGCAGTGGAGAAAAAGAAAGCAGTGCAGGGGGATAGAGAGAGAATGTCAGGGCTGGGTGGGATGGTGGCAGTTTTACAGTGATGGTTCAGGAAGGCATCAAAGAGAGGATGACATTAAAACAAGACCCTTTGGAAGGAGGTGGTGGCATTAATCATGTTGATATCTGGGAACAGCAAGAGCAAAGGATCTGAGGCGGAGGTGTGCCAGACATATTCCAGCAAAGAAGGGAGAGAAGCTAGAATGCAGCCATCCAAATGGAGAGTAGTAGGAGGCAAGATCAAAAAGAAATGGAGAACCCCATTGTGTTAGAACTTGTGGTTTTTGCAAAGAACGTACATCCTTCTCTTTTCTCTGGAAAATACAAGGCACATCTTCTGGACATTTGGAATTTGTTTGGTCATCCTTCCCCTGGTGTGTCAGGATGTCATGAAGTGCACTGAGAAAACTATTGACCTTGGCTGCACTTGACTAAACAGGATGGTTTTGTTGTTGTTATTAGAGTACAGAACTGGGTCTCCCAGAAGCTGATCCTGATTCAAAGATTTGAGTACAGGTAATTTACTGAAGAGATGAAGGAGGAACCAGTAGAAGAGTAGGGAAGGAAGGTAGAAAGGGAAGGCAGCCAGTGAAAGGTGCATTACTAGACCAGTACTATCCAGGGCAGCAGAAACTTAACCCTGGGAGCCAGTGTCAAATGTTTGCCTCAGAATTATCCCACCCAGGGAGTGAGGAATTTGGGCATTTATACACCGATCCTTGATGGTCAGTGGTCATGGCTGCTTCTGAGGGGCCTTAATTCCCCAGCATTTCCGGTCTGCTACATCAGTAGACAAAGCAGCTCAGTGCCATGGTGCCAGGGAAAACCCTCAGATGAAGAGCTGCCATTCTGGGTCATTAAAAGGCAGTTTCATGCCCTAAATTGGTGAGAGTGGAGCTGGACAGACATCAACAGAGTTGCTGACCTCTTTTAAAGCCTTGAGTATTGTCTCTGTGCCACTTGCGTCTGTGGCTCAGATGGTAAAGAATCTGCCTGCAATGCGGGAGGCCCAGGTTCAACCCCTGGGTGGGGGAGATCCCCTGGAGAAGGGAATGGCAACTCACTGCAGTATTCTTGCTTGGAGAATTCCATGAACAGCGGAGCCTGGTGGGCTTACAGTCCATGGGGTTGCAAAAAGTTGGACACGACTAAGTGACTAACACTTTCTATGCCACTTACTAAGAGAGAAGAAATAGAAACCCCTCTTTCCCCCTCTGCTATAGTAAGAAACTGCTGCTGCTGCTGCTGCTGAGTCACTTTAGTCGTGTCCGACTCTGTGCGACCCCATAGACGGCAGCCCACCAGGTTTCTCCAGCCCTGGGATTCTCCATGCAAGAACACTGGAGTGGGTTGTCATTTCCTTCTTCAATGCATGAAAGTGAAATGTGAAAGTGATATCACTTAGTCGTGTCCGACTCCTAGTGACCCCATGGACTGCAGCCTACCAGGCTCCTCCATCCATGGGACCCTCCAGGTAAGAGTACTGGAGTGGGTTGCCATTGCCCTCTCCAATAGTAAGAAAATACTGGCTGAAATTCTCAAAGGGAATAAATGAAAATTTGAGATCAACATATAGATCACTCTTATCCACCTTTGTTTCTTATAGCAAAAGATAGCTAATCTATAAAACACATATTGGCTTCAAACACCAATCTTTTAAAAGGAAAGAGAGAACATTCATTGCTAATTGCTACTGTCAGGATGAAGATTATTTCTTGGCATACAGTACAGGGAGCTTTTGCAAAGATGCTCATTAATATCATCCACAATTCATGGAAACCTTGTCTGGCAGATGAGCAACCCTGTGCCAGTAGTCATGCTGTCAGGGACACTGACTACAAGAATTGGGGGATGGAGCATTCCTTCCTACCAGGAACTCTAACCTGCTCATCTCATCCCTGGATGTCTGCTCTGTAATGAGATGCTCGTTGTCGCACAGTAAAGGAAGATCAGTAAAATCTCCCTCCTCCAGCAAGCCTGCCAAGCCAAACATGATGCCCCAGGGGAAGTTATATGACTCTTGGGAGAGCTGGGTCGACTTTGCATAGGGGGGCTCTGTGTGTCCCAGTCGGTTGCTTGTGTTTTGATAGCTTGGGATGGTTTTGTATAGGCAATGCACTGAGTAAGGTTTTCATACTTCTTAATAGTTGAAAAAAGTCAAAAGAAGAAGAAGAAGTCAGGGCACCTGGAAACTCTGTGATAATCAAATTTCAGTATGTTTTTACTGTAACCCAGCCATGCTCATTTGCTTTTGTTTTGTCTGTGCCTGGTTTTGCTCTGTGATGAAATAACTGAGAAGTTGAGACCACATGGCCCACAAAGCCTACAGTATTTACTGTCTGTCTGTTTACGGAGAAGTTTGCTGACCCTTGCAATGAAGAATGGTTTTGGTGACAGTCTGCTCCCCTGACTAGATATCTGGTGCTGAGATGAGGTACCTGTTCAAAGCCAACAAACACAGGTGGGCTAATCACTCCTGAAGATTATTGGCATGCCACTGAATGTGATGGGACTGGATCTTGGTCCAAAACAGACCCACACTTGGAGGTAATTTGAATGAGTTCTATACTTGTTACTTTCATCCCTGTAGTTCTGGAACTGAGAGACTTTTCCTGAAGTAAACAGAAGCAGAAGAAGAAGGCAGTCTGCCTAGACAAGAGCTTGCTGAGGGCAATTTGTAGGACTTAACATAGTCATATCTTCTGATACTCCTGCTGCTTTTGAAGCTACCACATTGAATGTGTGAGGTTATTGGAATTCAGCTTTTCACCAGTCCTATAACTCTTCACTCAATAATGTCAGTTTTGTCAGTGAAATAAAAAACCTGGTGAAGAAATTGCTAGAATATTCTAGGAAGTTGCAGAGCTGTAGAGGAGGCCCTCTTAGTAGCATGAGCATATGGATACTAGAGTCCCATGCTGACAAAGCAAGAGACTTTATTGGGAAGGGATGTCTGGGTGGAGAGCAGTAGGGTAAGGGCACCCAGGAGAACTGCTCTGCCACATGGCTCACAGTCTCGGGTTTTATGGTGATGGGATTAGTTTCCCGGTTGTTTTTTGCCAATCATTCTGACTCATAGTCCTTCCTGGTGTTGCACCCATTGCTCAGCCAAGAGGGATGCCTGCAAGAAGGATTCTGGGAGGTGATTGGACACATGGTGTCTCCTTTTGACTTTTCCTGAATTCTTCAGGTTAGTGGTGGCTTATTGTTCTGTGTTCCTTACCAGGACCTCCTGTTGTAAAACAACGCATGCAAATGGTTACTATGGTGCCTGGCCAGGGTGGGTGGTTCCAGTCAGTGTGCTTCCCCTAAGAAAACCACGTATAAATCTAGTATTATAATCTATGCATAGATATCTTCGTGATAAAGACAATGGTAGAATGTGGAGATCAAGTCAAAGCATCCTGTATAGGAAGTTATCATTTGTGTGTGTGTGTGTGTGTGTGTGTGTGTGTATGAGAGAGAGAGAGAGAGAGAGAGACTAACAGAAATACTGATCAGAACAGTGAGACAAAGCCAGCCTCTCCTGAAGAAATATTCATTTATGGCAGAGTAAGCATACATCTTCCAAAGACAAAGGACTGTCTGGGGGCAGGGGTGTCTGTGAAATTTCTATGGGCTTGGCTTCTGTGTTGAAATGTGCAGACCATCTATTGGCTCCAGGTGGCCCAGCTCTAATGTCAAGTCCGAGCCGTGGGGATCATCATGAGATGTACCCGTGTACCATCAGCTGTCAGGTGGTTGAGGTAATGTGCATGAGAGGTTAAATGCAGGAAAAGTGGAAAGCGTCATAGACAACCCCCAATAGCAGCTAAACAAATCCAGGCAAAACTTTGTCTGTAATGGACTTAATGAACACCAATTTACTTAAAATGACATCTAATATTTAGGGACACATTTTGTGTTTTACAGATGTTATCTAAGTATAAAAATAATGCAAGCATAATACTTAGGGGACTCAAAATATCACAAATTGCTTAATGAAAAGTGGTAAAATAGTCTTGTTATTGTCTGCTGCTTGGCAGAGTTCTTTCGTTGAACATTAGAACAAGATGACATTAGTTTGTCACTTAGCAAATGGTCCTTTGCCTTCTAAGCTGTCCAGCAGATGGTCTAGGTGATGAAGTGCAATGCCAACTTGATCTTGTTTTTGCTAGCAGCTTCTGCCCCATGCTACTGCCATCGTTCAGCACCTCTCAGTCGGGCAGCCATGCCGTGTGTCATTGCCTAGTGTCTCATACCCCAGATCCCATGCATCACAGTCAAGCCGCACAGCTCTGAAGGTAAATTACCCAACTTCTTAATGTCAGTTGCTTCAGTGGCTTTTACTCCCCATCCACTCTCTGTAAGTCTGGTTCTAGCATTAAATCAAAACTCCAGATCATGGGTTGTTTGCAGCAAAACTCAAGTTTTGCTCTATAGAGCTTACTTCTCTTTTTCTTGAATCTCAGATTAAAATGGGAGAAGCAGGTGGTTAAGAATCCTCTGGTTGACCCAAAAAAATCAAAGAAAGGGACAGTGCACTAACATGAGTTTACAGTTGGTGGGAACTCCCAAGATTCTGCTAGTCAGACCCTGTGCTGCTTCCTTCCCTGTGCACGGGTGGAAACATGGGGATTCCAGCAGATAGGAGTGTTTACACTTGGCTGGGGTGGCAGTGGCCCTGCATCTTTGGAATATAGTTTCAAACAGTTGATCTCTCCTGAAACAGAGATTTTTTGTTGTTGTTGTTAATTTATTTCACTGTATTTTTTTCCTATGGTGAATACACAAGCTAGTAAATCTTGACTAAGAACCAAGAGTTGACTATACTGTAGAGGCCAGGAAAGGTAGCATTTACCTGAGGAAGGGGAAGAAGCAATGATCCCTGTAAGATAAAACTCCCCAGATCTGTGGAAGTTCTACCCACTTCCTCATAGAGGGAGGTGGTACCTGTACACTTAGGTGCAGAATCATAGTATCTGATGCGTGCTTTTTAGTTCTGGGTGTCTATGAGTAACTTCTGAATAAAAGTACGTGTAGTTTATTTGTGTTAATACATATTTAAACTCTACTGATACATAGAAATAAGATGTGATTCCATTATAATCTATTTCAAAACTGTTACTAGGTCAAGAGCAGAGTACTAATATAAATGTAACCAACACAGTATGTTCATTAATAGAATATGTTACTGGGATCTAGTGGTTTAGGTCCTTGCATTTCATTCTGAGGGGCATAATAGAGTATGTTACTGGGATCTAGTGGTTTAGGTCCTTGCATTTCATTCTGAGGGGCACACTGGGAGTGGTGTGTTAGTTTGTTTGACTGGTATAATGAATCACAGACTGGTGATACTTTTTTTCTAGTTTCGAAGGCTGGAAGTCTAGTTCATGGTTTGGTTTCCTCTGAGACCTCTCTTTTTGGGTTAGAGATGGATACCTTCTCACTGATCCTCACATGATCTTTCCTGTGTGCAGAGGTATCCCTGTGACCAAACGTCTTCTTATAAAGACATCAGTCAGACAGGGTTAGAGCCCACTCTAATGGTTCCATTTTACCTTAACTACCTCTTCAGAGGCCCCAGCTCCAAATATAATCATGTTCTAATATACTTGGGGCTAGGGCTTCAACATATGAATTTGGGGGAATGCAATTCAGCCCACAGAAGAGAGAATATAAGGAAAGTTTAAGAAAGATCTTTTTAAAAGTTAAAATTTGGATACAATTTGACAGTTTCAAGTGTTCCACGTAAAACTTAATTTCCAGGATTCTAGGGACTATATTTTAATGATTTCTTGATCATGTCACAAAGCTTTAGAAGTTTTTTTTTTTTTTTTTTTTGCCAGAGATGAGAGTTAACCAAAAAGATCAAAAGGAATTTAAATCTTCACTTATTGGCATAAAAAGCCTAAAGTTTTACTCCACATGTTCAGCTATGTAAGAAGCATAACATGTTTTCAGGTCTTTAGTTTCTAATTCTGAATCTAAGTCCTCATCTTACTCATCTGGCACAAAATCCACCCCCGTTGGAGTTCCTTACCTGCTCCACAGTGGCCTTCAGGATCCCATAGGCTGTGGGCAGAGCAGAACATCAGGAAAGATTTCTGACCCTAGATCTGCACTGGCTCCCTGCGTGCTCCATGAGTATTTGTTGTCTGGCTAGCATGTTCCTAGCCCAAGCCTTGTGGTTTCTTAGAGGAAAGCAGTGGAGCAGCACCCCAGAGTGACCTGGGAGGTCTGGGCTTCTCTGGTTTTTTTCTAGCGTGGGTCTTAGGCTGGCCAGAGCTTTACTCTCCAGGGGTAGCTGCAAAAATCTCTGGGATGTGCAGTCTCTGCTCAGCCCCTTTTCCCATGGACTGCACTCCCCTGGCAGTTGTACAATTGAGAATGTGAGGGCCGAGAAGGCAGCTGGCTGTGCAGCCTGAATTCTGCCAGTCTAAGAAAATGCAGACACAATGTAGGGATGGCTGCCCAGACCTCAGTGTATTGTATCATATTGTGTGTGTGCGCGGCGCTGCTCCAGAACCATAGACTTAATTCCAAACTTGACAGTTGTGCTACAGCCTATAAAATATTTACACTGATTTTCTAAATATGTATATATTATTTACAGTGAATAAAACATTTATATGGAAACATTTTCTAAAGATCCTATATTCCATATATTATTTCTGTACCACTGAATATTGGACTGGGAGTCAGGAGACCTGGGTTCCGCTTCTGGCTTTTAGCTGTGTGACTTGGGGTGAGTCAACTCATCTTCCTGATTTTCTCATGTATAAAGCAAGGGGAAGGAACTGTGAAGTATCCAAGATCCCTTTCAGCTGTAACACTTTCTGGTTCATTTCCTCTAGGCAGGTATAGACAGGCAGCTCTCAGCCCCTTGCAGTCCCTAGGCATTCTGCCAGAGATACCCTGGTGAGTTTTCATCACAGCACAGGAAGGAGCCCCCTGTCAAATGGAAGAAGAGCATCACAGTGTGGACAGAGTCTGGTGTCTAAATTACAACAAGAAAAAGAAGTCAGGACTACAAATAGTCTTAGAGGCAAACAATGGTGAAGAATATAGGCCTTGGAGAAGGCATATCTAGGGGTGAGCCTGGCTTTGGGGCTCCCTATTTTGTGATCTTGGGCAAACCTCTGAACCTCACCGTCCTTATGTATATTCCTTTAGTTGAAAATATGAAGTACATTTTTTACATTTGATACAGGGTATGGTAAGGGTTCAGCGCACATTATTGTCATTGATTTATCAAAAAGGCATCTGTCCAGAGACTAAAAATCTTCAAATATCTCCTGAAAGACACTTATCAAATCCTCCCCAAAGACGTCCTTCTGGATCCCCTCATATTTATAAATGAGTTCCTTTACCTGCTAATTTGTTGTCATGCAAAGTAGATCATAATTGTGGAGAAAAATGTAAGAATTTTGTAGAATAGGGTATTGGTTCATATCATTATGAATATAATTTCGTGATTAACCATTATATTAACTTGTTGACTTGCAAGCTCTGGGAAGATTTGAACCACACAGTGAATGAGCATGTCTTTTAATGTTAGGGCGTCTTTTCCTGGTTTTCTTGGGACAGTCTAATTTATGCTCCTTGTCCTTCAGCTGTTATTTAAAGTGCACATTTTTATGCTCAGAAGTATACTGATGTAGACAATAATTTATAAAATTACCCTATTTAAGTTAATTACTTGTTGGGTTGACAGTTATTGCTACAAAAAGCTATTTGGGGAACATTGTTTTCACAAAGAAGTCAGATTAGACATATATCATGTCAACTTCATTTTCTGGAGGGTCTAATTCCTGTACATCTGAATGTGGCCTGCAAGAGGCTGGAAGCTACCAGAGATGGCTATTTAGGAGTTTTCACAGGACTAGATATCTCAAGTGTGTCCAAAGTCTTAAAATAAAGCTGGAACTATAACTTGAGGAAAAGGATTTTGAAAGCTCTTGATAATATTATTAAGATGTAAGATTTTCACTTTTTCCTCCCCTCCTTCCCACCGTACTGAGCAGTGACAACACAATGGGAAACCAGCTCAGTGTGGTCCATTCTTCCTCCGTGGTGCTCACATTTTGCAGGAGGACACAGATGAGACAGAAGTTTCACAGAAAAAAACAAATATTGTGACAAGGAACAAAGAAACAAAGAAAGAGCTAAGGTAGACCATAAAGAAAGCATGTGGGAGCAATCTGCTTTGAAATTGAGTTGTTGGAGGAGGTCTCCTGAGGACATAGCATTTAAACAAATGCAAAAGTGAGAGAGAAATGCTACAGTGTGGAGGGAAAACTGCTGTGTATGTTTGTGTAACTGAGAGATCAGTGTGGCTAGAAATCACTGAGCCATGGGGAGGACCTGACATGAGATGAGGTGGGAAAGATGGACAGAGACCAGGTCACGCTGGGCCCAAGAGTCTACAGTAAAGAAACTGGATTTTGTTCCAGGTGAAATAGAAAGCCATTAAGGAGTTTTAAGTGGAGGAACGACATGATCCAGTTTTTCTGTAATGTTTTGTGTAGTATTGATCAAATTTACATTGTAATTTACTTTCCTGCTGTGCGGAGAAAGGATGAAGTTAAATGATGAAAAAAAGTTGGAAGTAGAGAGATCAATGAGAGATGATGGTGTTCTGGCCTGGGCTGCTGGTGGTGGAGACGGACAGGGTCATGACACATTTTTCAGGCTGGTTCTGTAGGATTTGCTCCAAGGGTGGGTGCTGACAGTGCAGGAAGTGGAGAATCGAGAACGAACGCATGGTTTTGCCTTTGTTGTTGTTGTTCGGTTGCTGAGTCACGTCCGCTCTTTGCAACCCCATGGACTGCAGCACTTCAGGCTTCCCTGTGCTTCACCATCTCCCAGAGTTCGCTCAAACTCATGTCCATTGAGTCAGTGATGCTATCCAACCGTCTCATCCTCTGTCATTCCCTTTTCCTCCTGCCTTCAGTCTTTCCCAGCACCAGGGTTTTTCCCTAATGAGTTTGCTCTTCGAGTTTAGAGATACAGAAATTCAAGTTGAAAGACTAAGCCAACTGGCCAAGACTGCATAGGGTGTTGGTTTTGCTTTAGGTGCTGGGTGCTTATATGGGAACATGTAAAGGCAAGTTTGGGGACCAGAAACAAAGACTTTTGTTTCAAAAATGTTAAAAAATATTACAGTTGAGAGGTTTCTGGTATACTCAAGTTAAGAACACCACATAGGAAGTTGGATACATAAGCATGGATCTCTGGGAAGTATGGGCTATAATTATAAATTTTGTATTCATTAGCATATCCATAGAATTAAACATTGGGAATGATGAGACCACCTGGGGCAAGCATATTCAGAAAAGGAAGGAAGGAATGGAGGCAAGAAGAGGGAGAATAGAACTGAGCTCTGAGTAACAGTCACATGTGAAACAGAGAGGAGACAGAGACAACAGTGGAGAAAAAGGAAAGATCCACTGAGATGCAGAAAGTCAGGAGAGAGAGAGAGATAACAAAAGCCAAGCGAGGAGAGTGCTCCAGAAAAGAGGATACCGCCACGTAAGATAAGAACAGAGAGGTGGCTGTTGGATTTGCTCACGAGGGTGGGAATGACCAGAGACCTGACGAGAGCAATCGAGTCATCATTTTCGGTATTTGAAAATGATGTATCGGGGCCTTAGAAGCAGACCTGGGCAGGGGGGCCTAGGGAGGCCTGGAAGAGATAGGGCAGCTGGTATCTCTGCATATCATAATTTACCTGTGGTGCCGGTTGAACACACACTAGAAGGTCTAGAAGTGTTCATGGATTGACTTTAAAAAAAGAAACAAAAAAATACCCTGCAGTCGGCATTCCTTTTTTACTCTGAGAGGCAATGTAAAGTCTGAAGGGGACAGTTTCATACAAGTCCAACATGGGTTTCTCTCAAAAATAATGTATGAAATGATTTCATTCTATTATTCTCTAAACAGAATACTTGCAATATTATTATCCCAGTTTAAAGATTCAGAAATTCAGGTTGAGAGACTAAGCAAACTGGCCAAGACCACATAGCCTTTTGTGCAAGAGACAAGAGTTCCCTGGGTTGGCCGGAGTCCCAGTCCTGTGGAACTTCTCACTCCTTCCCAAGAAAGAAATCTGTGAATCAGGACCCTGAGGCCGTGTCAGCGCCCAGAGCAGTGGCCAGGAGGACAGTCACTCTCTTTGTGTTATACTTTTCCTCTCCGTGTTTCTCCCTTCCCTTGGTAAGCTGTCATTTCCTCCATTTTCTATTTTGGCCATTCTGTGTGCAGCGGCTGGAGAGCCAATGAGGTCCTGGGTCCCTTGCCCACCTCGTTCTCTGGGCTTTTAATTCTGTGACTGTCTTGTCATCAGAAGGCAGAAGGAACACAGCAAAGGCAAATGAATGACTTACTGGGTTGGGAGAGGGAGGGGACTGCACATGGGCAAGGCCATCATGTGAGAGACCATGGGGTTTGCGCACATATGATTTAATTTTCAGCAAGACTTTGTTATCACATTCATGTACAGGGCCGGTGAAGACCTTTTTATTAATTCTTTTGAATAATTATGTTCAGGTGGCCATATATATATAGTGTAGTCACTGTTCCAAAAATATGAAGCCTGAGCAGGCACGTAACACAGCTTACACAGTTGTCTGAGCCCCACTTAGGGACCAAGGAGCACTGAGCCAGGCTGGGTGGACAGAGGTCCTCAGTGATACGGCAGTATCCCTTGGGAGTTCTCATATGCAAACCACTGGGCAAGCAGAATTTCAGAGGCTCAGAAGACAGAAATCCAGAGGGAATTTCTCGGCACTGTCCCAGATGGATCATTTAAAAATATCCTTCCCAGAGCAGGACGTTCTGCGTCTCCCTCGTCACCTGCTCTCATGCTTCCAAGCTGCTCAGTGACCACAATAAGAAAGGGATGGCTTTATAAACATTCCTCACAATGGTACTTTAATTAAAACAAAATCCTCCTATGTTCTGAAGCATTTAAAAGCCTCATTGTAATAAATGTTTGCAGAAATAAAGCTTTCCTTTGTGTTTCTTTGCAACACAGGGAAAGCTGGCCACATTTCCACAGTAGTGTGGGATGCTAAAGAGAGAGGGCCTCTTCAGTGTGGGATGCAAATTTATGAAAACATGCAAATCAGCACAGTTCCAGTGTTTCTAAACAAACAAACAAACAAATGACAGGAAAGAGAATGATTACTCTGCTTCTGGAGAGTTCCTGACTCCACTTAAAGGGTTGTCTGGGTGTGTTTGTGTATGTGTATGGTGTGTGTGTGTGTGTGTCTCAGTGCATGTGTGCGTATGTGTATGTATGTGTTTGTAAGGGTGACAGGAGAAGCAATGAGATCTGAATGTTCCAAGGAAATTAGCACTTCAACTCTTTTTTTGCTGTGTCCTGAGACCCAAGAATGCCCTCCTTTGTCAGGAGTAATAATTATTATTGGGATGAAACAAGGTTAGATGTCTGTTCAGTTGTGCAGAAGGAAGTGTTGTAACATGGACACAAAGGCAGAATGTGAGTCAGGCCAGGAGGAGTGCCCTGCAACGCTAGCATGGGGTGCCCTGCTCAGCCATGCTTTAGAAGACCCAGCTCTGGAATTCTTCTCAGCTATGTCTCTGCCTTGGGAGAGGAATCTGCAGATGCAATGGTGATGTCTCTCTGGAGCTGGCCACTCTCTTCCAGGTCACAGTCTGGGGAACCAGAGAAATCTCAGAATTCTAGCATGGAACCTGGCCCACTGGATTGTTAGGAAGGTATGCTTAGCTTGGGAGGGGAGGAGATTGTATTTCATAGTTTGCTAGCTTGACTTGTGACTTTTACCCAGCCGTATGGTGTCCTCTAGTTCTCAAGCCCTGGTAGTACCTCTACGAGGAGTGGGTCTGGCCAGAGGACATTTTGTAGTCCTGGGTCAGTCTCTCGAGTTTATGCCATCCAGACAAATTCATTTTCTCTCTGGGCTTTGGATCCCTAATTGGTCAATGACAGTCATGATGAGGTTGAACTAGTTGAGCACTAACTGCCTTGAAAGATAAATATCTCTACAAATGGAAGAGCATTTAAAAACAGTCTCCTGGGCCTGGTGACCCACAGGGGTTGTGATGCCAAAAAAGGGATGCATATATTGCCAGTTATATACAGGTTTAATAGTCCAGAGCAAAACTGTTGAGTGAGAGCGTACTTTAGACTGCAGATGTGAGCTACAAATATAATTTTCCATTTTCTAGTGGCTTATTTCAAAAGTAAAGAGAAACAGGTAAAATTAATTTTCATAATATATTATGTTTAACCTGAGATCCAAAATAGTATCATTTCCATTGGAATCAATACAAACATTATTAATGGGACATTCTGCCTTCTTTTTTTTTCCTTCAAACTAAGCCTTCAAAATCTGGTGTCTATCTTAGCCTTGCATTGCATCTCATTTGGGACTGACCACACTTGAAGCGCTCAGTAGCCCTTGCAGCTGGCAAGTTGGACAGTGGAGGCACAGAGCTCCCTCCCACCTTCCCTAACAGGGGCTTACCATTGTAGGAGGCTGGAGGTGGGAGGAGGGAGAAGCCTAGCTGTCAGATGCACTGCCTGTTTATCTTTGCAGTAATATGAATAACCGTCCCATCTTGTATGCCTACTTATATAATTAATTAGCATTTATATAGCAGTTTATGTTTGCAGAGTGCTTCATTTATATAGCTGCCAGTATATTTATCTACTTGCATGTTATACTTTCAAGTGTGCCTACCTGTGCTAATTACTGCTATAATTATTGAAGTTATTTAAGAACACAACTCATAGTTACCTTTGAGAACCCCAGCAACCGTTTTAATAACAACCATAAATTCCATCTTCCATCTTCAAGTTCTGTCGATTTTACAAAGAAATTGCATACCTACAACCAATATTCTCCAAGTTCTTGGCTGGCCTCAGAATGAAAAATGCATTTAAAAGCAATCTGGTAATTGTCTTTTTCTCTTTGTCAGCTTAAATTTCACATGAACGAGATAGAAATTAAATGACATATTTTCCAGTTACAACAGCCTTGATACACAGCATCCCAGCATGAAAAGGATAATAACAAATAATGACCACTACTGCCCAAGAATCCCATCTCTAATATCAAATGTCATTTCCCAGTCCCAATCCAAAACTTCTCTCTGACAACTGGCAGGGCTCCTGAACAGGTAGGGGATGAGAATGCAGGCAGGCAGAGACCCAGGCCCTGTGCCCTGGTCACCCAGGTGATGTGGTACCTTCTTGGTCTATGGCTTGCTTTTCTTAGAAGAGAAGCATCCAGGGCTTATTGAAGAGACTGGCAGAAGACAGACAATTGGAGGGACGAGGGAACTTGAATTTGCAGTCCTGAGCTATAAGAAGCATAGGATTGTGCTGTGGTTGGGAGATTTGAAAGAACAGTCCACCTTGCGCATTTCCCTCCCCATCTCCTCTTTCCCTCCCCTTACATCAATGAGGGGGAAAAATTACAGCGCTCCAATTCATTCTGTGGTTGTGCTGCTCTCAGTGATTGGAAACGCCAGTGAGAGGAATGACATACATCATGTGATGAAAGGAGAGTACAAAGATATTCACTAACAGCTATGAAATGCAGCTGCTTCCATGGCAGAACCAGGCAGCTCATGAATGGAACACAGCAACACCACCCCAGAGACTTAAGACTAACTCTGCTCTGAAGCAATTTTGTGAGCCCAATATTGAGGATTAGAGACATACACGAGAGATCTTATGCTACAAATCACTGCATACCCTGTGCTTCTGCTACCTACTCTGGTCTCCCCTGGGAATAAATCATTAAGCTTCTTTCTGTCCCTCTTTAAAATGGGAGCTGAATTAGTAACTTACCACAAAAGAGTGTTTTCTTAATTACTCATGTACAAATTGCTGGATATTATAGAATGAAAGGTATCAAGGAAAATGCAAGCTATTACCATGATTATTTTTGCTCTAATATAAAGTAGCAGGCCAAAGCCTTTCTATCTTTTGGATTATGTTTCAGTTCAGTGATACTTCAGGGAATGGCCTCTTAGGGCTCTGACCGCCATTAGCACAAGCATCATTTCAAAGGCAAAGCCTGAGAGGCTGGCGTCCCCAGGCCTGGCTTGATTGATGTGGAAGTGTGATTGGAAGAAAAGAGCAGATTGGAAGAGGGAATGAGAGCTAGAGTGATGGCCTCGTTACATCATGCAAATATTCATCTTTTTAACCCATTGCTTCCTCTTTCCGAGTGTGTCCATTTCCGAGACTTGGTTTGAGGGTTGGCCCTGTAAGGCTGGGGCACGCAGACTGATTACTGTCAGAATCACACTCTGACTTGTTCTGAGGCATCAGGCCTGATCACAGGCATCATAGATAAGCATGGGCTGACATAATACTTCCTTGCTGGAGAAGATGAGAGACAAGCTTTCCTCTGTGCTGTCTCTAAGGGCCTGAGGAAGGAGAGAAATGGGAGGCAACTTTTCAGACAAATGTGAGAACTACAGTTTTCTTGAAATTGAACCAGAATCAGGGGCTCGTCCCTCTACCATTGATCCTGCCCCAGGGTCAGTACCGAAATGAGCACCACTCATTTAAAAGGGTGATGGTTCTGTCCAGCCAGGGTTCGGGAGTCACACTGCGATGCTGGGGAATTCATATTGATAGTAACTGGCTCTGATTTACATCTTTGAATCATGCTGTGATGGTATCTGCAGTGGGAATGTGGGCTAAAGAGAAAGTGACACATACAGTAATTATGCTAAAAAATTGGTGGCATTAGAATAAGGCCTTGGAATGGTTTCTACAGAATTCTTTTGATCAAAACATTTACTCTGTTGCAGAGAATACTATAGGATGCTCTTGAATAGTTAGACAAGCTCCATGGTCCAGTGGGACAGAAGAGAGAGGAAGCCCATCACTTACTCTCTCTCTGTTATACCTAGAGCTGTATATTCATCTTGTGAAAAAAATCTTCCTCATGAATTTTGTTATATTATTTTTGCTATTAATGTCCTAATAATAGTGACAGGAGAATGTTGAAACCCCATTTAGCTTCTGACTCTCTGTATAGAAAAACTATTTCCCCTTCCACACATAATTTTTTGATCATTCATTAATTGTACTGCTGCTTTCGTAAGTTTATTTACTGCCTTCTAAATATGTATCTTAATTCACATTCCTGGTCCCATGGGGAGCCTATAAAATGTAAAATCTTGTATAATAGCAGAGACAGCCACAAATATTTTAATATCCAGGGCTGCTTCTGAATCCTAATTTTGCAGATGGCGTGAAGTTCATTTTATAGCAGCTATTGAAAACTAATAAATGCCATCCACATCACTCAGCATTGTCAATAATCTAGCAGATTGTGTGCTCAGGGATGCTGGGGAAGCAGGAGCAGCTCCCAGCTCTTCCCTAAACAACCTCCAGCTGCAGGTCCCAGAGCTGCCTTGCCTTATCAGCTGCCACAATTCAATTCAGGTCAGCAAGGAGGCTCGTCTTCTTGTACTTCTAATCTTCCAGTGGAGAGATGCTTGCAGGAGGGTAACTGCTGCACAGAACACACAAGGGAGATAGGTGAGCTAGCGCTGCCCCCCACCCCCCCGCCGCTTGCTCTGTTTACATTCTTTAAGTGTAAGAGATGAGCAGAGGAGGAGCAGCAGCAGGAAAGTAGCTGTGGTTGAAGTCGTTATGGGCTGAATGTTCTGTCTCCCCCCAAGTTCATACACTGAAACCCTAACTCACAATGTGATGGCATCAGGAGGTGGGGGCCTTGGAAAGTAATTAGGTTCAGATGAGGTCTTGAGGCCCCCATGATGGAACTGGTGCTCTTCTAAGAAGAGGAAGAGAGCACCCTCCCTCTTTACATTATACACTGAGGAAAGGCCAGGTGAACACACAGCAAGAAGGTGGCTTTTCCAAATCAGGAAGAGAGTTCTCATCAGAACCCAACCATGATGGTGGCCTGATGTCAGATTCCAGCCTCTGGAACTCGGAGAGAATTAGTATCTGTGTTTAAGCCACTCAATCTATGGTATTTTGTGATAGCAGCCTGAGCCAACAAAGACAGATGTCATGTAGCCCTTCTTTTAGGATTTCTTTTTTCCCCCTTTTTGGTAAATTATCCTAAAAGAAAAAACAAAAGCTCATATGATGAGAGAATAGTAAGGGGGTCGGAAGCAGACTCAGAGAATGTATCATTCATCCTCCATCTCTTTATTTTGCCAAATAGTTATCAAATTCCTGCTGTATTCCAGATATTGAGCAAGATTTTATTTATGTGTAGCTAAATTTTTTAATTTATATATTAATTTATATTATTTATATAATTTATATTATTTACAAGTTATAGAAGGAGTCCCAGGGAATACTTTCTATTAAGGAACTTACAGTCTAGAAGGGGATATTATTTATTTATTCATTTTTAAAATGAATATTTGAGGAGGGAGGAGCCAAGATGGCGGAGGAGTAGGACAGGGAGAACACTTTCTCCCCCACAAATTCATCAAAAGAGCATTTAAACGTCGAGTAAATTCCACAAAACAACTTCTGAATGCCGGCAGAGGACATCAGGCACCCAGAAAAGCAATCCAACTCTTCGAAAGGAGGTAGGAAAAAATATAAAAGACAAAAAAAGAGACAAAAGAGGGAGGGACGGAGTTCCATCCCGGGAAGGGAGTCTTAAAAAGAGAGAAGTTTCCAAACACCAGGAAACCTTCTCACTGCCGAATCTGTGCCGAGCTTTGGAAGCACAGAGGGCAACATAACAGGAAGAAAAAATAAATAAACAATTAAAACTCGAAGATTGCGAGTCCTACGGTAACTCCCCCAGCGGAGAAGCAGCGCAGAAGCCTGCACGCGCCATTAACAAGCGGGGGCTGGGCAGGGAGGCGCAGCGCGGGCTGCATCGCTTAGAGTAAGAATCTGGCCTGAATACCCTGAGCACTATCTGAGCGAAATAATTTGGGCTAGCAAACCAGACTGTGGGATATCTACCACGCGAAAAGCCAGCCCCAACCTAAGACACCGCCAGGCCCGTGCACGGAACAAAGAATTGAACAGAGATAGCCGGCTGCAGACCTTCCCCCTCCGGTGACAGGCAGCCAGAGCCGGAAGGGGGCAATCGCAGCCCCAGAGAGACATTATCTATAAAACTGTAAGCAGGCTTCTTTGCTAACTAAAACTTCTTGGGGGTCTGGACGGTTAACATCTGCCTAAGAAGGTGCGCCGGTTTTACGCCCAGATAACCGAGTGGCGGGGAGGCGATAAGTCGCAGCATTGGCGCTCGCCAAACACCTCATCACTTGAGCTGCTCGGACCTGGGAAGAGCACAATACTCAGGCCCAACTGAGTCTGCGCCTCTGAGGACTACCCGAGTGCCTGAACCTGAGCGGCTTGGACCTGGGAGGTACATGCAACCCAGGGCCAGCCTCAGATTGTTCCCGGCGGAACAACCTAGAGCCCGAGCAGTGTGGGCAGGGAGGCTACACGCACCGTGAGCGGGGGCAGACCCAGTGTGGCTGAGGCACTGCGAGCGCACGCCAGTGTTATTTGTTTGCAGCATCCCTCCCTCCCTCCCTCCCCACAGCGCGACTGAACAAAGAGAAGAAATACAGTTCCACCCATCAGAACACTGACACAAGCTTCCCTAACCAGGAAACCTTGACAAGCCACCTGTACAAACCTACACACAGCGAGGAAAAGCCACAATAAAGAGAACTCCACAAACTGCCAGAATACAGAAAGGACACCCCAAACTCAGCAATTTAAACACGATGAAGAGACAGAGGAATAGCCAGCAGATAAAGGAACAGGATAAATACCCACCAAACCAAACAAAAGAGGAAGAGATAGGGAATCTACCTGATAAAGAATTCCGAATAATGATAGTGAAATTGATCCAAAATCTTGAAATTAAAATGGAATCACAGATAAATAGCTTGGAGACAAGGATTGAGAAGATGCAAGAAAGGTTTAACAAGGACCTAGAAGAAATAAAAAAGAGTCAAAATATAATGAATAATGCAATAAATGAAATTAAAAACACTCTGGAGGCAACAAATAGTAGAATAACAGAGGCAGAAGATAGGATCAGTGAATTAGAAGATAGAATGGTAGAAATAAATGAATCAGAGAGAATAAAAGAAAAACGAATAAAAAGAAATGAGGACAATCTCAGAGACCTCCAGGACAATATTAAACGCTACAACATTCGAATCATAGGGGTTCCAGAAGAAGAAGACAAAAAGAAAGACCATGAGAAAATACTTGAGGAGATAATAGTTGAAAACTTCCCTAAACTGGGGAAGGAAATAATCACCCAAGTCCAAGAAACCCAGAGAATCCCAAACAGGATAAACCCAAGGCGAAACACCCCAAGACACATATTAATCAAATTAACAAAGATCAAACACAAAGAACAAATATTAAAAGCAGCAAGGGAAAAACAACAAATAACACACAAGGGAATTCCCATAAGGATAACAGCTGATCTTTCAATAGAAACTCTTCAAGCCAGGAGGGAATGGCAAGACATACTTAAAATGATGAAAGAAAATAACCTACAGCCCAGATTATTGTACCCAGCAAGGATCTCATTCAAGTATGAAGGAGAAATCAAAAGCTTCTCAGACAAGCAAAAGCTGAGAGAATTCTGCACCACCAAACCAGCTCTCCAACAAAGACTAAAGGATATTCTCTAGACAGGAAACACAAAAATGGTGTATAAATTCGAACCCCAAACAATAAAGTAAATGGCAACAGGATCATACTTATCAGTAATTACCTTAAACGTAAATGGGTTGAATGCCCCAACCAAAAGACAAAGACTGGCTGAATGGATACAAAAACAAGACCCCTACATATGTTGTCTACAGGAGACCCACCTCAAAACAGGGGACACATACAGACTGAAAGTGAAGGGCTGGAAAAAGATTTTCCATGCAAATAGGGACCAAAAGAAAGCAGGAGTAGCAATACTCATATCAGATAAAATAGACTTTAAAACAAAGGCTGTGAAAAGAGACAAAGAAGGTCACTACATAATGATCAAAGGATCAATCCAAGAAGAAGATATAACAATTATAAATATATATGCACCCAACACGGGAGCACCACAGTATGTAAGACAAATGCTAACAAGTATGAAAGGAGAAATTAACAATAACACAATAATAGTGGGAGACTTTAATACCCCACTCACACCTATGGATAGATCAACTAAACAGAAAATTAACAAGGAAACACAAACTTTAAACGATACAATAGACCAGTTAGACCTAATTGATATCTATAGGACATTTTATCCCAAAACAATGAATTTCACCTTTTTCTCAAGCGCACATGGAACCTTCTCCAGGATAGATCACATCCTGGGCCATAAAGCTAGCCTTGGTAAATTCAAAAAAATAGAAATCATTCCAAGCATCTTTTCTGACCACAATGCAGTAAGATTAGATCTCAATTACAGGAGAAAAACTATTAAAAATTCCAACATATGGAGGCTGAACAACACGCTGCTGAATAACCAACAAATCACAGAAGAAATCAAAAAAGAAATCAAAATTTGCATAGAAACGAATGAAAATGAAAACACAACAACCCAAAACCTGTGGGACACAGTAAAAGCAGTCCTAAGGGGAAAGTTCATAGCAATACAGGCACACCTCAAGAAACAAGAAAAAAGTCAAATAAATAACCTAACTCTACACCTAAAGCAACTAGAAAAGGAAGAAATGAAGAACCCCAGGGTTAGTAGAAGGAAAGAAATCTTAAAAATTGGAGCAGAAATAAATGCAAAAGAAACAAAAGAGACCATAGCAAAAATCAACAAAGCCAAAAGCTGGTTCTTTGAAAGGATAAATAAAATTGACAAACCATTAGCCAGACTCATCAAGAAACAAAGGGAGAAAAATCAAATCAATAAAATTAGAAATGACAGTGGAGAGATCACAACAGACAACATAGAAATACAAAGGATCATAAGAGACTATTATCAACAATTATATGCCAATAAAATGGACAACGAGGAAGAAATGGACAAATTCTTAGAAAAGTACAACTTTCCAAAACTCGACCAGGAAGAAATAGAAAACCTTAACAGACCCATCACAAGCACGGAAATTGAAACTGTAATCAAAAATCTTCCAGCAAACAAAAGCCCAGGTCCAGACGGCTTCACAGCTGAATTCTACCAAAAATTTAGAGAAGAGCTAACACCTATCCTGCTCAAACTCTTCCAGAAAATTGCAGAGGAAGGTAAACTTCCAAACTCATTCTATGAGGCCACCATCACCCTAATACCAAAACCTGACAAAGATCCCACAAAAAAAGAAAACTACAGGCCAATATCACTGATGAACATAGATGCAAAAATCCTAAACAAAATTCTAGCAACCAGAATCCAACAACACATTAAAAAGATCATACACCATGACCAAGTGGGCTTTATCCCAGGGATGCAAGGATTCTTCAATATCCGCAAATCAATCAATGTAATACACCACATTAACAAATTGAAAAACAAAAACCATATGATTATCTCAATAGATGCAGAAAAAGCCTTTGACAAAATTCAACACCCATTTATGATAAGAACTCTCCAGAAAGCAGGAATAGAAGGAACATACCTCAACATAATAAAAGCTATATATGACAAACCCACAGCAAACATTATCCTCAATGGTGAAAAATTGAAAGCATTTCCTCTAAAGTCAGGAACAAGACAAGGGTGCCCACTTTCACCATTACTATTCAACATAGTTTTGGAAGTTTTGGCTACAGCAATCAGAGCAGAAAAAGAAATAAAAGGAATCCAAATTGGAAAAGAAGAAGTAAAACTCTCACTATTTGCAGATGACATGATTCTCTACATAGAAAACCCTAAAGACTCCACCAGAAAATTACTAGAACTAATCAATGATTATAGTAAAGTTGCAGGATATAAAATCAACACACAGAAATCCCTTGCATTCCTATACACTAATAATGAAAAAACAGAAAGAGAAATTAAGGAAACAATTCCATTCACCATTGCAACGAAAAGAATAAAATACTTAGGAATATATCTACCTAAAGAAACTAAAGACCTATATATAGAAAACTATAAAACACTGGTGAAAGAAATCAAAGAGGACACTAATAGATGGAGAAATATACCATGTTCATGGATTGGAAGAATCAATATAGTGAAAATGAGTATACTACCCAAAGCAATTTATAGATTCAATGCAATCCCTATCAAGCTACCAACAGTATTCTTCACAGAGCTAGAACAAATAATTTCACAATTTGTATGGAAATACAAAAAACCTCGAATAGCCAAAGCGATCTTGAGAAAGAAAAATGGAACTGGAGGAATCAACCTACCTGACTTCAGGCTCTACTACAAAGCCACAGTTATCAAGACAGTATGGTACTGGCACAAAGACAGAAATATAGATCAATGGAACAAAATAGAAAGCCCAGAGATAAATCCACGCACATATGGACACCTTATCTTTGACAAAGGAGGCAAGAATATACAGTGGATTAAAGACAATCTCTAACAAGTGGTGCTGGGAAATCTGGTCAACCACTTGTAAAAGAATGAAACTAGAACACTTTCTAACACCATATACAAAAATAAACTCAAAATGGATTAAAGATCTAAACGTAAGACCAGAAACTATAAAACTCCTAGAGGAGAACATAGGCAAAACACTCTCTGACATACATCACAGCAGAATCCTCTATGACCCACCTCCCAGAATATTGGAAATAAAAGCAAAAATAAACAAATGGGACCTAATTAAACTTAAAAGCTTCTGCACATCAAAGGAAACTATTAGCAAGGTGAAAAGACAGCCTTCAGAATGGGAGAAAATAATAGCAAATGAAGCAACTGACAAACAACTAATCTCAAAAATATACAAGCAACTCCTACAGCTCAGCTCCAGAAAAATAAATGACCCAGTCAAAAAATGGGCCAAAGATCTAAATAGACATTTCTCCAAAGAAGACATACAGATGGCTAACAAACACATGAAAAGATGCTCAACATCACTCATTATCAGAGAAATACAAATCAAAACTACTATGAGGTACCATTTCACACCAGTCAGAATGGCTGCGATCCAAAAGTCTACAAATAATAAATGCTGGAGAGGGTGTGGAGAAAAGGGAACCCTCTTACACTGTTGGTGGGAATGCAAACTAGTACAGCCACTATGGAGAACAGTGTGGAGATTCCTTAAAAAACTGGAAATAGAACTGCCTTATGATCCAGCAATCCCACTGCTGGGCATACACACTGAGGAAACCAGAAGGGAAAGAGACACGTGTACCCCAATGTTCATCGCAGCACTGTTTATAATAGCCAAGACATGGAAGCAACCTAGATGTCCATCAGCAGATGAATGGATAAGAAAGATGTGGTACATATACACAATGGAGTATTACTCAGCCATTAAAAAGAATACATTTGAATCAGTTCTAATGAGGTGGATGAAACTGGAGCCTATTATACAGAGTGAAGTAAGCCAGAAGGAAAAACATAAATACAGTATACTAACGCATATATATGGAATTTAGAAAGATGGTAACGATAACCCTGTATACGAGACAGCAAAAGAGACACTGATGTATAGAACAGTCTTATGGACTCTGTGGGAGAGGGAGAGGGTGGGAAGATTTGGGAGAATGGCATTGAAACATGTGAAATGTCATGTATGAAACGAGATGCCAGTCCAGGTTCAGTGCACGATGCTGGATGCTTGGGGCTGGTGCGCTGGGACGGCCCAGGGGGATGGTATGGGGAGGGGGAGGGAGGAGGGTTCAGGATGGGGAGCACGTGTAAAAAAGAAAAAAAAATAAATAAATAAAATAGATGTAATGCCAATAAAAGAAGGAAAAAAAAAAAGTAAAAAAAAAAACAAAAAAAACAAAGAAAAAAAATAAAATAAAAAGTAACTCCCAGTTTCTTCCTCCCCTTAGTCCCTGATAACCTCTACTCTACTTTCTGTCTCTGTGAATTTGCCTATTATGTGTATCTCATGAAACATTATTTGTATATATATGCATGTATGTTTATTTTTGTGGCTTGAACATATCAAAGTCATTGTCACCTCTGAGTCTGCGTTCCTGATCACAGCGTCCACAGAGTTGGTTGCTTCCTGTCACTCACTTAATGGATACTATAGTTGAGGTATCTCTACCCACTGCAAAAAAAAATAAAAAATAAAATGAATATTTGAGCAGAGTCGATGTGCAATGTTGTGTTAATTTCCAGTGCACAGCATAGTGATTCAGTTATACATGCACAAGTATCTAATCTTTTTTTTTTTATTTTAATTTTATTTTTAAACTTTACATAATTGTATTAGTTTTGCCAAATATCAAAATGAATCCACCACAGGTATACATGTGTTCCCCATCCTGAACCCTCCTCCCTCCTCCCTCCCCGTACCATCCCTCTGGGTCGTCCCAGTGCTCTAGCCCCAAGCATCCGGTATCGTGCATTGAACCTGGACTGGCATCTCGTTTCATACATGATATTTTACATGTTTCAATGCCATTCTCCCAAATCTTCCCACCCTCTCCCTCTCCCACAGAGTCCATAAGACTGTTCTCTAATCTTTTTAAAATTCTTTTCCCATTTAGATTATTACAGAATATTAAGGAGAGTTCCTTCTTGCTCATTATCTATTTTATATAGTAGTGTGTGTATATTAATCTCAAACTTCTAATTTATCCCTCCCCCCTACATTTCCACTTTGGTAACCATAAGTTTGTTTTCAAAATCTGTGAATCTGTTTCTGTTTTGTGAATAAATTCATTTATATCATTTTTAAAAATTAGATTCCACCTGAGTGATATCATACGATATTTGTGTCTGACTTACTTCACTTAGTATGCTCATCTCTAGGTTCATCAAGTTTCTGCAAATGGCATGATTTGATTCTTTTTTACGGCTGAGTAATATTCCACTGTACGTATGTACCACACCTTCTTTATCCATTCCTCTGTGATGGACATTCAGGTTGCTTCCATGTCTTGACTATTGTAAATAGTTCTGCGATGAACATTGGGGTACATGTATCTTTTCAAATTGTGGTTTTCTCTGGATACATGCCCAGGAGTGGGATTGCAGGATCACATAATAGTTCTGTTTTTAGTTTTTAAAGGAACCTCCATACTGTTCTCCATAGTGGCTGTACCAATATACATTTCCACCAGCAGGTAGGAGAGTTCCCTTCTCTCTACACCCTCTCCAGCATTTGTTTGTACACTTTTTGATGGTGGTCATTCTGACCAGTGTGAGGCGATATCAAATTGAAGTTTTGATTTGCATTTCTCTGATAATTAGTGATGTTGAGCATCTTTTCATGTGTTTTTGGCCATCCGTATGTCTAGAAGGAAATACTATAATGATAGAAAGTCTACCAGTAGGCAGTGCCCTGAGAGAATATGAGCTGGGAGACAGAAAGATTATTTCTAGGCTCCAGGAGTTTGCAGAAGAAGATATGAATCTGGGGAGGCCTTGTGGGAGAGATGCCAGTGGACTGGATGCCGTGTACAGGAGGTGTTCATTTGGCATTATTTTCCTTAGAAGTCATTTAATGTCAACCAAAGCAGTGACCAACTCCCTCTTCTTTGTCTCCTCTGCTCCTCATACAGCTGATTGCCCTTTCATCAAATCTCCTTTGCTTTTCCCTTTAAAGGCTGCCTTTGCAGTTTCCTTGAACTGGATTTCATCTGGCTGCAAATTCAAAAGGACCATGAGGTTAATCTGCTTTTAGGCAGTCCCAGGAGGTGGTCTGCTAAAGGCCAGGCAAAGCAGTGTATCAAGTCAGTTTGATGAGATTAGTTAGAGAAGTTAGAGAAGTCAGAGAACATCTGGTCCCAAAGCAGCTTGGACGCAGAGGAGAAGGAAAATGGTCCAATCAAGTTTTGTCTTCAGATTCATCCAAGTGACCTGGGTCAGAGTTACAGGGAAAGAAGCCTGGATGCAGGAGATCTTTGCTCTACCCCTGACCTCATATAGTCTGAGAATTTTAGAGATGAAACATTATACACATCTATCATAATTTTTCCACTGTGAAGCAACCTTTTATCCAAAAGCAAATTCAGACTAATTTTCTTTAAGATTTTATCTTTCTGTGGCCTCCTTCTCCCCTCTTACCACCTTTTCTCTTTCAGCGTTGTGCAAAGATATGTGAAATAAAGAAACCAAAATATGTAAGAATCATGCCCTTGCCCCTTGACAGGAAAGAGGTAAATCTCTCCAGCAACACCTGCCATCTTTCCAGCAACACCTGCCATGGGTTTCATTCCAGATAGGGTGTCCCCATGGTGTGGAAATCCATGATCTCACCAAGACCCCATCAGACAATGCCCTCAGGACATGGTGTGGAGGGAGCATCCAGCCTGAGCTGGAGGACTTCCATCAGGCTGGGCACTACCACTCTAGGAAATTGTGGGCCCTGTCTCAGGGCAACAATAGAAGCCAGGTACATGGTGGGGAAAGTCTTGTGTGTGTGTGGAGAGAACTACAGAATATTAGAGCTGGGAGGGACAAGAAAGATCATCTGGTTCACCCACCTCACTTTGTATAAGAAAACTCAGGCCCAGAAGGGCTAGGTGATTTGCTCAAACTAATGGCAATTAGCTGTCCAGAAAGGAGTAGTCATTAATATTCTGGGTCTACCAGTGAAGTGTTCAAATGGTTAGCTGCAAAATGTTAACCGTTTTCCTTTTCTGAGGGCCAGTAAGAATAAGTGGTATCCAAACCAATTGATTCACTGCTTCACTCAGTGTATGAAATAAGATGATACCCTTGTTGGTATATTGTCAACTGGTGACTCAGGCATTTTGTATTCTAGGTATTATGAATTTGGTAGGAAGGGACTGAAGCAACGACTTGAGAATATTTGCCAGTGGCCCAGGCTAAGTAGGATGGGGATTTGACATGACTGATAGGTGCTCCAGAGGTACTACCTGGTAGCTTGGATGCTATTCAGTAATGATTTGCCCTGGACCTGAGGTTTTTATTATTTTATAACATATGTTTATACATGTACAATATAGAGAACAAATTGAAATATAGAGAGTAAATATATAGACAGTATGTAAGAAATGTCTTTTTATATGTTTTAGAGAATGTATACTTGAATTAGCCTAAATGAAGTACATATATGACATATGTACTTGGGCTTCCCAGAGATCAAATTGCCGACATCTGCTGGATCATGGAAAAAGCAAGAGAGCTCCAGAAAAACATCTATTTCTGCTTTACTGACTATGCCAAAGCCTTTGACTGTGTGGATCACAATAAACTGTGGAAAATTCTGAAAGAGATGGGAATTCCAGACCACCTGACCTGCCTCTTGAGAAATCTGTATGCAGGTCAGGAAGCAACAGTTAGAACTGGACATGGAACAACAGACTGGTTCCAAATAGGAAAAGGAGTATGTCGAGGTTGTATATTGTCACCCTGCTTATTTAACTTACACGCAGAGTACATCATGAGAAATGCTGGGCTGGAAGAAGCACATGCTGGAATCAAGATTGGCAGGAGAAATGTCAATAACCTCAGATATGCAAATGACATCACCCTTAAGGCAAATAGTGAAGAGGAACTCAAAAGCCTCTTGATGAAAGAGGAGAGTGAAAAAGTTGGCTTAAAGCTCAACATTCAGAACACTAAGATCATGGCATCTGGTCCCATCACTTCATGGGAAATAGATGGGGAAACAGTGGAAACAGTGTCAGACTTTATTTTTGGGGGCTGCAAAATCACTGCAGATGGTGATTGTAGCCATGAAATTAAAAGACGCTTACTCTTTGGAAGGAAAGTTATGACCAACCTAGACAGCATATTAAAAAGCAGAGACATTACTTTGCCAACAAAGGTCCATCTAGTCAAAGCTATGTATGGTTTTTCCAGTGGTCATGTATGGATGTGAGAGTTGGACTGTGAAGAAAGCTGAGCGCTGAAGAATGGATACTTTGAACTGTGGTATTGGAGAAGACTCTTGAGAGTCCCTTGGACTGCAAGGAGATCCAACCAGTCCATTCTAAAGGAGATCAGTCCTGGGTGTTCATTGGAAGGACTGATGCTGAAGCTGAAACTCCAACACTTTGGCCCCCTCATGCGAAGAGTTGACTCATTGGAAGAGACTCTGATGCTGGGAGGGATTGGGGGCAGGAGGAGAAGGGGCCGACAGAGGATGAGATGGCTGGATGGCATCACCGACTCGATGGACATGAGTCTGAGTGAACTCTGGGAGTTGGTGATGGACAGGGAGGCCTGGTGTGCTGCGGTTCATGGGGTCACAAAGAGTCAGACGTGACTGAGCGACTGAACTGAACTGAACTTGGGCTTCCCAGGTGGTGCTAGTGGTAAAGAACCTGCCTGCCACTGCAGGAGACGTAAGAGACATGGGTTCAATCCCTGGGTCTGGAAGATCTCCTGGAGGATGGCACAACACACTATTTGAGTACAGTATCACATTTTTAAGTAAGCGGGAGCAAACATTAGAGCCACTGTGTGGGGGACCCTCTGCCACTGACGCAACAAATCCTAGCATAGCACCTGGTGTGTATGTCCAGCAAATAGGGACTGTCTGTATTTCATCGTCTCACGGTAATTGAGGGTCAGCAGCCAGCAGGGTGAGCCACTGGTCTCTGGGGAATCTGTATGTAAACATCAGGATTCCACTCTGGAAGACTAGCAGGAGGAAGATGGCATCCTGGTATTCTGTCAAGGGAGAGTTCAGGGATGGTCCCGTCTTATAGAGGATCAGGCGTTAGGTTGAAAAAATGTTAACACTAAGCAGATGGCCTGAAGCTGGAATCCTGTTCCTGGGGCTAGGTCACAGTGGAATGGAAGATAGGGTTGGAAGATGAGGAACTGGGATTCTGGAGAAAGTCAGAATACCCAGAGATTCTTGGGAACGCCATATCATCTTGGCTCATTCTGCAGGAGAAGGCCTTATTGGAGGCAGTAATGGAGGCCAGCAGCCATGCTGGGTCCAGGACCCAGGCCTAAAGGAAGGAATTAAGGAAGGAGCCTTAATTCCCAGCACATCTGGAAGAAGTAGGGGTGTAGGGGAGAGGGGAGGGGCTGAGGCATCAGGAGTCCAGATATGATCTGGAAGCACAACTTCCTGCAGCTCTGTATAGCTAGGTTCTTGTTCACATCATTATTCCTGGAGGGAGATAGAGGAATGGGCTTCAGTGTGTGTTAGAAATTCCAGAGAGAGAATAATCTAAAGGAATCCAGCACTGAAAGTTTAAGGAGGGGTTGTTCATGTATGAGAACACGTTAGAAACAAATGATATCTGTGCTGTAGAATGAGAAAGACAGAGCTGGGGGAAAGCGCTTACTTCTTCTGGGGGGCTGAGCTGTATACTCAGGTTTATAACCTTATTCAGACCAAACTGAGTCCACTAGAAGAACTGACCACTTTTTTTTTTTTAGGTAGTGAATATCACTGTATTTAAAATAATCATCCTAGATAAGTGAAGAGTTGATAAATGAGTTCAATCTGCATACCGCAGAGCTGTGTATAATTACAAGACTGCCCTGGGGGCTGTTGCTTTACCCTGCTGAGTGGGAAAGGCAACGCTTTGTGAAATGGCAGGCCAGGGCTCTTGGCGGCTAAGCAAAAGGAAGAATTTCATCTCACCCATTGCTCTTGTGCTTTGTCACTGGGGCTACGTGAGAAATTCCCTAAAGAGAAGCACAGTTTTCCTGACTCTAATTGAATGAAGTCAGTCATTGCCTTTTGAGATGCCATCACATTTTCTTTTTATACATGTACATATACAAAGTATGAAAGGGCTACCAATACAGACATATTTAAAAGATGCAAGGTAAGATTATTCAAAATCCACTGGAAAAAAAAATTAGAAATCACAATAGGAGGGAAAGTGAATGCATGTGGAATGGAGAGAAACAAAAATCCAAAGGAAAGGTGAAAGCCGCCAGGAAACAAAAAATGTTATCTGTCATGTACATCTTTGACTGTTCATTTCCTTCTTGTGTTTTTTCTATGGAATAGATTCTTTCCTCAGTTTCTGCCTATCATCTCTGTCCTTTGTTATTCACTAGGCTTTGACTTTTGGCTCTTGGCTGTCTCTTTTGAAACTGTCCTACTAATGGAAGGATGTTGACTGCCCTGTGACACATCTTATTTCACACTGGCAGCCAAGACCAAGGGCTCCAAACACAATCGTTTTGGTGAAACATGAGATTAGAGGTATTAAAAAAATACAGAGAGCTAAGGTTCTTTAACCATTTTATTCTGGAAGGGGCTCTAACACAACATCTACAACAACTCCTTCACCTGCCCCTCTCATTTTAACGTGAGCCTGCTTGTGTGTCAGGAAAGAAATTGCTTGCAGACCTTCTGGGAGTCATTAGAAGTGCCCAAGTCAACCCCAGAAAACATTGCTTTTAAATTATATCACACCAAATATAGACTCACCATGGGGCCACTTCTGCTTGGAATTCTGTCTGTATACTATATGACAGACACTTAATTGTGTCCCCAAATTTATTCTTTTCTTCTTTTGGTAATAGATTCCCCTGAATTATAGCAGAACATCTGTGTGTGTGTGTGTGTGTGTGTGTGTGTGTGTGTGTGTTAGTCGCTCAGTCATGTCCAGCTCTTTGCGACCCCATGGACTGTAGTCTGCCAGGCTCCTCTGTCCATGGAATTCTCCAGGCAAGAATACTGGAGTGGGGTGCCATGCCCTCCTTCAGGGGAACTTCCCAACACAAGGATTGAACCCATGTCTCCTGTATTACAGGCAGATTCTTTACCATCAGAGCCACCAGGGAAGCCCACAGGGAAGCAGGACACGTGGTTGTCCAGGGAAAAGACCACATATTACTCGTTACTTAACTGTGTGCGGCCCATGTGACTACATATTGACCGATGATGATAAACAGGTACCTTATATCTTAGTTTTATGGCTGAGGTCAGGTGAGAAGGCAGGAGCTGGAGTAGCCCTTTTGGACCAAGAGAATAACCATTAGATGAGATTTGATGAGTTTAAGAGAAAAGAAAATGCAGTACTGTGGTGAAGTGTCAGGAGTCAGAACACCTGGAAGGTTCTGGTCACTTTGCACACTAGCAAGTCATATGACTTTGAGAAAATCATGTAATTTCTTAAGTCTTTCAATATCTCCATATATTGAATGATAGCAATAAGAAGTGCTCTAACTATTTAACAGAGTTATTATGGGGACTTGATATCATTCCAATAGAAACTATTTGTAAAGTATGAGTCATTTAATTTATTTGTTAAAATTAATTTATCTTTTAATTGAAGGATAATTGCTTTACAGAATTGTGTTGGTTTCTGCCAAACATCAACATGAATCAGCCATAGGTATTCTTATGTCCCCTCTCTCTTGAACCTCCGTCCCTCTTGCCTCCCCATCCAACCCCCCTAGGTTGTTACAGAGCCTTGGTTTGAGTTCTCTGAGTCATACAGCAAATTTCCATTGGTTATCTATTTTACATATGGTAATGTAAGTTTCTATGTTACTCTCTCCATACATAAACTGCAATAGGTTATGGCTAATACATTTACAGGCAAAATAAAATTAATCCTATTTAATAAAAAGCATGTATTTTGATGAATATATCTTATAGGAGAAGCGTCTTTATAGGAGAAGCATCACGGTCTTTTAGAGATGTGCCTAATCAAGAATAATAGTATTAGCAGGAGAAATCATTTATTTCTAAAGCCCTAAATTTGCTCAAATTATTAGTTGTCTTCTGGTGACCCTATACTTCTCTTTATAATTTTCTACTGTCATCAGCAACAGATAGCTTTGCTATTTTGACAAATTTGTTGAGAAAAATTATTCTGCCAGGAATCAGACAGATGTATAATAGCTATACCAGTATGTGACAAGTTGATGGTCATGGTGGATATCTGTTCACCTGTACTTGTAAAGTTGAAATTGGAGACCCTAATATTAAAAAGCTTGATGTCAGCTGTCTGTGATTCTGCTCACTCAGTGTGGTTTAATTTCATTTCAGAATTACACAGTACATTCTTCACATACCCAACAAGCTGTTCACGCTACCGAAGCTTAAAGAGGCTTCTCCTGAGTATGACATCCAAAGGCTGAACGTGTTACTTCACCTTCTGCATGTTTCTATATGTAAAATTGAGCACACCCAATTTGGACCCATTATATTTATCAGTACCACTGAAGTATCACAAGATAGTTTCAAGCCATTCTTTAAGATATCATTTAACATTTCTGGAGCAAAGGGCAATGGGAAAGATGTTATAAGCCCAGGGAAGACCTCTTAAAATGGGCATTTAGAAAATCATTGGCGAGGTCTTGTTATATCAGATATCCATCTTGTTACCAGAGAATTAAATATATCAAATGGAATTTTTTTTTTTTTCCCACAAAGTAACCCTCTCGACAAGGCTATGGTTTTTCCAGTGGTCATGTATGGATGTGAAAGTTGGACTGTGAAGAAAGCTGAGCGCTGAAGAATTGATGCTTTTGAACTGTGGTGTTGGAGAAGACTCTTGAGAGTCCCTTGGACTGCAAGGAGATCCAACCAGTCCATTCTAAAGGCGATCAGTCCTGGATGTTCTTTGGAAGGACTGATGCTAAAGCTGAAACTCCAATACTTTGGCCACCTCATGTGAAGAGTTGACTCATTGGAAAAGACTCTGATGCTGGGAGGAATTGGGGGCAGGAGGAAAAGGGGACGACAGAGAATGAGATGGCTGGATGGTATCACCGACTCGATGGACATGAGTTTGGGTGAACTTCGAGAGTTGCTCATGGACAGGGAGGCCTGGCGTGCTGCAGTTCATGGGGTCGCAGAGAGTCGGACATGACTGAGCGACTGAACTGAACTGAACTGAACCCTCTTAGGAGTCATATAAAGATACCTAAACCTAAGGACATTACTTTGCTGACAAAGGTCCATCTAGTCAAAGCTGTGGTTTCTCCAGTAGTCATGTATGTATGTGAGAGTTGGACTATAAGGAAAGCTGAACCCTGAAGAATTGATGCTTTTGAACTGTGGTGTTTCAGAAGACTTGAGAGTCCCTTGGACTGCAAGGAGATACAACCAGTCCATCCTAAAATAAAATCAGTCCTGAATATTCAATCAGAAGGACTGATGCTGAAGCTGAAACTCCAATATTTAGGCCACCTGATGTGAAGAACTGACTCATTGGAAAAGACCCTGATGACGGGAAAGACTGAAGGTGGAAGGAGAAGGAGATGACAAAGGATGAGATGACTGGATGGCATCACCACTTGATGGACATGAATTTGGGCAAGCTCTGAGAGTTAGTGATGGACAGGGAAGCCTGGTGTGCTGCAGTCCATGCAAAGAGTCAGACACGACTGAGTGACTGAACTAAAACCTAAGGATAAGACCTAACAAAAAGGAGTTGCCAGACGATAAGAGAAAGGAGAAACCAAAGTAATATCATGATTGTCATATACCATAGTCTCAAAACTGGGCATAGACTTGTAGAATCTCAGACTATAATATGGATGATATTTTCCTGAAATTTAGTACAGAAACAGGATTGCTGAAATACCATTACTACTCTAGTTGAACATATGCTGAAAGTGTCATTCTGCCAGAAGTAAAGCATCTGGTAAATTGTTGACTTGTTGACAATTTCATAGTTTAGAAGTTATAGGAAGCAGTGAGGAAAATTTCTACTTGATTCCCAATTCTGACAAACAAAGCTGGCTAGTAATGTGAAAATGATATGAATTTTGGCAGAAATCGATACCATCATCTTGAAATTGGTAATAGAAAAGGATGATTTAATGGTCAGGGCCATATTAAATTTTATCAAAGCACGTTTATATAAACTCAGAGAAATAAAATACGTTACAGAGTAGCAGATGTCTTTTGGGGGTCCACATCAGTAATAGCCCATTTTTTTCTGGGAACTTTGTCCATCAATGACCCCATCAAAACCTGCACCCATCAATGGCTTGAGACCGAGGGATCAGTCTGGGATACCATGTTTGCAGCCCATAACCTGGAATAGGGATGATATCTGACCCAAAGCCAGGTAATTCATAGAATGGAATGGCTGTTACCTTTTAGGTAGTACACCCTAGAGCTGAAAGATCATGGAGAGTTAGAAGCAGATTCTGTAATACAGTAAGCCAGTCAATCCCTGCTGAAGTTATAGGGGAACTGAGACTGAGAATAAGCCAGGAAAATTCATTTGTAAAGAGAAGAAGGGAACAGATGGCACATGGCAGTGAGGTGTAGAAATGTGTGAGAAGAAGATGAGCTAGAATGCAAGATTCTTTAAGGATAGAATCTTTGTGTATTTCATTTACTTATACAGATTTCAATAAATATGGATTGATTGGGAAGGAGGGCAAGAGAGAGGGATATTTGAACCATAGTTCCTTACACTTAAGTTTCAAGTTTAAGGCTCTATGAGGCCCATCTGGCCTTTGCTTTATGCCTGTGGTTGTCTGTGATTGTGAGATAAGGTCTTATCAGTAATGATGTTTTTGTTTTTTAATTTGAGTTGGCGTGGGTATTTGTCCTTTGTAATTGAAGAACTTTTGCTGTGTCTAGACGTGTCCAAAGACTGTGAAGGAGATTATCCCTTTAAGATCACTCCTTCAATCTCAGGTAACCAAAAATCATCCTCATCTAAGGCTGAAGCTTTAGAGAGCCGTTTTCCTATATGGAATTGTCTGCATTCTGCTAAGCAAGACATTTTTGGCAGCCAGTAGCCTAATCACAATCCATATCTCTTCCCAGTTGAGGTTCTGCTGCTCAGAAAGCATTCATATATTATTATTTTCCAAAGTCTTTGATCACTCTATTTTTTTTAAAAACATTGTCCATCTCAGATGCAATAATATAGAAAACCACAATTTTACCATTACAAGTCTTCAGATTCCAAATGAATCAGTCTGACTATGTTAGTGACACCAGAGATGGGCAGCCTGGAATCTCAGGTTCCAGAGTGCAATTGGGAGTCTCATTCCACTTAATATTGAAGATTCCATATCCTCTATTGGAATGTAGCAGGAGGGGAAGCAAATGTAATTACACTGTTCTTCAACCTTTTCACTAAACTCTTAGATTGTGTTACTTGGTAATACCAAGTTTGGTTATTCGTATTTATTGGGAAAATTTTATAGTAATTGACCCTTTTCTTATCTCTTACTATCACCAAAATCTTGTACTCACTGAGAAAATGCAAACTGGAAAACGGGCCTCAATTTCCACATCTGTAAAATGGGGATATCAGCCTAGTAGACGATCTCTAAAATTTCTTCATTTCTGATTAGTTTATACAATGTAGTGAAACCAAATAAGATTAAATAGCAAATGAAAAGTGGAGGGTTTGGTTCCAGTGGGTGTGGTCTACCCAGATCTATCATGATTTGAACCAGATGGATTTAATTTATTTGAGAAGGAAGCAGTCTGCTGATCAGAGCAGCTGAGGTTTTTTTCATGGAATCTTAACTGAAGAAGTAACAAACTGAAATGTCTAAATCTGTTCTGACAGGCTCAGAGATTTTGACGCTAAACCGTATTACAAATTTCTGTCAAAAATTACTGGGAAAACCAATGGGGAAAGAATCAGCCTATTAGTAGTGATCTGCAATCTTCATTCTGGAGAAGGCAATGGCACCCCACACCAGTACTCTTGCCTGGAAAATCCCATGGATGGAGGAGCCTGGTGGGCTGCAGTCCATGGGGTCACACAGAGTCGGACACGACTGAAGCAACTTAGTAGCAGCAGCAGCAGCAGCAATCTTCATTCAGATTCTTATTTCCCCAGTGGGAACTCTGACCTCTTCAGAGCCAATCTGGTGGGAAAGTATGAAAGAGTTCTCAGTTCTTTTGATTGGGCCAGCTCCATGCTCTGTCACAAGCATTGTACAGCTGCTATCTGAAAAAGAATCTATTTCTTTATGGTTCACTAGTTGGAAAATCCTATAGGCAGTATCCCCAAACTTGGTATCACCACGTAAAACAATCTAAGGGCTTAGTGGAAAGGTTGAAAAAGAGTGTAATTACATTTGCTCCCCCACAGACAGCTACTGCTGTCACCATATGATCTGTTTTCCCTTCAAAACCCGTTTTGCTCTGCAGTTTATAGAAACTAACATTAGAAGAGGTTGGCATCATCTTGACCGTCCAGTTGTCTATAGAGAAAGAGAATCAAGTCTGCATTCTCTGTCCTTTTTATTTTCCTCCTTCCTTCACATTCTGCCTTCTTTCCTCTTTATCTGCTTATCATAAGATTATATGACCCAGGACTCCTTGTAAGAGTTCTTGAGAGATAAATCCCATCTCTTTAAAAAGACATTTTAAGGGAGAAATTGGGTAAGCAGAGAATTAAAATGTTGACTCTTTACCAGGTGGAAATAAAATAAAGTTGGTTGCCATACTCTTGCTGGCCCAGTCCTTTTAACATTAGGAAGCATAGGGACTGAACATGAAGATCTAGGTGTGTTTGGTAGATTTCTCCTGGTGTTGGGAGGTTCACTAATTGGAAAATCTTATAGGCAACTCCCACTTCCACTCAGTATGCCATAGATGTGTCCTTGACATCCAAACCTTGACATCTGTCCTCCAACCCAGTTCATTTTAAATGCATGCACTGCCCCATACCAAGTCCCAAAGGAGCCAGTGCCAAGGCAAGGGTAGTCAGCAAGGATCCAAACCCTGAGAGACAACCAGAGCCCTGCACACGTGTGGCCGACATGAAGAACCACTGGATGGCACTGTGGGTCCATGCAGATGTGTATGGAAGGACATTTGTCTTTCTTTTAAAAAGGCTGTTTAGCCTTGACAGGTAATTTGGCACATTTTGAGTTGAAATGTGCCAAATGATTTGGCAAATATTTCACTTACTTCTGAAAATAAGCACACGTGCTTTTCTGTCTGCAGGGAAGGGAGAAGGGTAGCTTCCCCCCATCCCCATGTTGTTGCTAAATTCAGAACCTGAAATAAGATTTCAGAGGGGCCAATCTCATTTTAAGTGTGGTACCACCTTTTAGAGGAACAGAAAAAGTTTAGCGTTTCTTACAAAACCAATCTCTTTGGTCTAAAGAGAGCATCTTTTCATCTCATCATTGTTCATCCAGCTAGTTGCAGGCTCATCTGGCTCATGACCAGATGGAATGGGATTTGGTTGGAGAGCTCGGTCCCTTACTGGTTCACCAAGAGCATCTAGGAAAATTTGTTTCCAAACTTCCCTGTTCTAAAGAATTCTTTGCCCAATATTTAGTTTGTTTAATAGCAAGAAAGATTAAGCAATGTGAGAACATCTCATAAGGAATATCTGAGCTGGCCTCTTGGCTATGATGAAACCACTGCTTTGCAGAACATCATGGTGATATTCACAGTGGACATTCCCATTTCCTCTGGAGGACACAGATGACAGATAAGGCATCCCTAAGACAAGCTGAATATTAGGCCAAGTTCCTGGTACACTAGTTTTAACTCTACCTCCCATGTCTTCGCTGTCTACTCAAGAGGGCATACCAAGGTGCATCTGAGTAAAAATGGTGTTATTAATGGTATAACCTTGAATTTCTCTAATTTTTAAATGGTTATACATTTGCAAACATTATTGTAGCTAATATATCTGAAAATGACTTAGAATTATTTTCCATGTGGCAACTCCCACTTCCTAAGGCCCACTTGCCTTGGGAATGGGTGAATTCCCAAAGTTGGGAATAGGTGAATTAGGAGAGATTCACAATTCTCTTTCTTGAATGTTGTCTTCCTGTCTTATTGACTAATAAAAGGCATATTTTATTGTGTCAGATCCACTCCTGTGTGGAAATACATCAAAGGCCTATAATATTAGAGAAGGATCCTGTTTTTGAATCCACAGGCTTGCCTTCTTGTCCTGGGTCTACCAACTCCAGCTGTGTGACATTAGGTGAATCATGAACCATCTAACCTGTTTTCCTACCTGAGCATGAAGAAGGAAGGCAGTTTAGGTGAGTTTCTATGACTACAAAATGATGAAACCTTATTTAGCTTAGGCTACTGAATATAATAAAATTTCAGTATACGATAGACTGATATGTGGCAGTAGTAAAAAGAAGGGTGTATGGGCTTCTCTGGTGGCTCAGCTGGTAAAGAATCTGCCTGCAATGTGGGAGATCTGGGTTTGACCCCTGGGTTGGGAAGCTCCACCAGAAAAGGGAAAGGCTACCCACTCCAGTATTCTGACCTAGAGAATTCCATGGACTGTATAGCCATGGGGTGGCAAAGAGTTGGACATGACTGAGTGACTTTCACTTTCACTTTTCACATAAAATTTACTTACCAACTTTCTTGAACACAGTAAAGAGTAGTGTAGCAAGACAGAAACTCTTGTAGTAATAAGATAGTTTATGGAAAAGAATATCTCTGTTTAACAATGTGTAGTTGCTTTTTTCACTTAAGAGTTGCAGTGAAGATAGTTTGTAAATTGTTGTTTTGACCTATAAGTTTCTGTTTCTTACCCAATTTTCTGTATCATGTTGCTACAGTTTGTTTCCAGGCCTGAGTAGATGAAGATCATGAAGGTTCTGGGTAACATTGACAAGAGAGATTTCTGTGGATACATGGGACCAAGGCCCAACTTGAGGAGGTTGAGGAAGACTGGGAGACAAAGAGAGGTGACATCAAATATAGACACTCCTATGCAGCCAAAGATGGAGAAGCTCTATACAGTCAGCAAAAAACAAGACCGGGAGCCGACTGTGGCTCAGATCATGAACTCCTTATTGGCAAATTCAGACTTAAATTGAAGAAAGTAGGGAAAATCACTACACCATTCAGGTATGACCTAAATCAAATCCCTTATGATTATACAGTGGAAATGAGAAATAGATTTAAGGGACTAGATCTGATAGAGTGCCTGATGAACTATGGACTGAGGTTTGTGACATTGTACAGGAGACAAGGATCAATATCATCCCCATGGAAAAGAAATGCAAAAAAGCAAAATGGCTGTCTGAGGGGGCCTTACAAATAGCTGTGAAAAGAAGAGAAGTGAAAAGCAAAGGAGAAAAGGAAAGATATAATCATCTGAATGCAGAGTTCCAAAGAATAGCAAGGAGAGATAAGAAAGCCTTCCTCAGCCATCAATGCAAAGAAATAGAGGAAAACAACAGAATGGGAAAGACCAGAGATCTCTTCAAGAAAATTAGAGATACCAAGGGAACATTTCATACAAAGATGGGTTCAATAAAGGACAGAAATGGTATGGACCTAACAGAAGCAGAAGATATTAAGAAGAGGTGGCAAGAATACACAGAAGAACTGTACAAAAAAGATCTTCATGACCCAGATAATCACAACGGTGTGATCACTCACCTAGAGCCAGACGTCCTGGAATGTGAAGGCAAGTGGGCCTTAGGAAGCATCACTACGAACAAAGCTAGTGGAGGTGATGGAATTCCAGTTGAGCTATTTCAAATCCTGAAAGATGATGCTGTGAAAGTGCTGCACTCAATATGCCAAAGAATGCTCAAACTACCACACAACTGCACTCATCTCACACGCTAGTAAAGTAATGCCAAAGTTCTCCAAGCCAGGCTTCAGCAGTACGTGAACCGTGAACTTCCTGATGTTCAAGCTGGTTTTAGAAAAGGCAGAGGAACCAGAGATCAAATTGCCAACATCCATTGGATCATGGAAAAAGCAAGAGAGCTCCAGAAAAACATCTATTTCTGCTTTATTGACTATGCCAAAGCCTTTGACTGTGTGGACCACAATAAACTGTGGAAAATTCTGAAAGAGATGGGAATACCAGACCACCTGACCTGCCTCTTGAGAAACCTATATGCAGGTCAGGAAGCAACAGTTAGAACTGGACATGGAACAACAGACTGGTTCCAAATAAGAAAAGGAGTACGTCAAGGCTGTATATTGTCACCCTGCTGATTTAACTTATATGCAGTGTACATTATGAGAAACGCTGGGCTGGAGGAAGCACAAGCTGGAATCAAGATTGCCAGGAGAAATATCAATAACCTCAGATATGCAGATAATACCATCCTTATGGCAGAAAGTGAAGAAGAACTAAAGAGCCTCTTGATGAAAGTGAAAGTGGAGAGTGAAAAAGTTGGCTTAAAGCTCAACATTCAGAAAACGAAGATCATGGCATCTGGTCCCATCACTTCATGGCAAATAGATGGGGAAACAGTGTCAGACTTTATTTTTGGGGCTCCAAAATCACTGTAGATGGTGATTGCCGCCATGAAATTAAAAGACGCTTACTCCTTGGAAGGAAAATTATGACCAACCTAGATAGCATATTAAAAAGCAGAGACATTACTTTGCCAACAAAGGTCCATCTAGTCTAGGCTATGATTTTTCTTTTTTTTAATTTATTTTTTTCTAACTACAATTTTATTTTATTTTTAAACTTTACAAAATTGTATTAGTTTTGCCAAATATCAAAATGAATCTGCCACAGGTATACATGTGTTCTCCATCCTGAACCCTCCTCCCTCCCCATACCATCCCTCTGGGTCGTCCCAGTGAACTAGCCCCAAGCATCCAGTATCATGCATTGAACCTGGACTGGCAACTCGTTTCATACATAATATTTTACATGCTTCAGTGCCATTCTCCCAATCTTCCCACCCTTTCCCTCTCCCACGGAGTCCATAAGACTGTTCTATACATCAGTGTCTCTTTTGCTGTCTCGTACACAGGGTTATTGTTACCATCTTTCTAAATTCCATATATATGCGTTAGTATACTGTATTGGTGTTTTTCTTTCTGGCTTACTTCACTCTGTATAAGAGGCTCCAGTTTCATCCACCTCATTAGAACTGATTCAAATGTATTCTTTTTAATGGCTGAGTAATACTCCATTGTGTATATGTACCATAGCTTTTTTCCAGTAGTCATGTATGGATGTGAGAGTTTAGACTGTGAAGAAAGCTGAGAGCTGAAGAATTGATGCTTTTAAACTGTGGTGTTGAAGAAGACTCTTGAGAGTCCCTTGGACTGCAAGGAGATCCAACCAGTCCATTCTAAAGGAGATCAGCCCTGGGATTTCTTTGGAAGGAATGATGCTAAAGCTGAAACTCCAGTACTTTGGCCACCTCATGCAAAGAGTTGACTCATTGGAAAAGACCCTGATGCGGGGAGGGATTGGGGGCAGGAGGAGAAGGAGATGACAGAGGATGAGATGGCTGGATGTCATCGCCGACTTGATGGACATGAGTTTGGGTAAACTCTGGGACTTGGTGATGGACAGGGAGGCCTGGCATGCTGCAATTCATTGGGTCTCAAAGAGTCGGACATGACTGAGCGACTGAACTGGACTGATGAGGAATTTGCTATGAGATGCGCAAAAGAAAGGCTTGTAGCTGATGAATAGAATCCATGAAGGGTTTGGTTTTTTTTTTTTTTTAGTTAGGAGGATAGACTTTCTCAGATTCATCACATACAGGAAGAATGCTTGGATACACTTATTTCCAAGCATATCTGGAGTTCACACCGAGAGACTAATTTCTGGTTGTAGATCTTGGACTCTTATTCTTATTTACTGAATGGAGATCAAAGCTGTCCCTTAAAGGGCTTCCTGCAAGCTGATGGAAAAGGGTTCCAGAACACTCCTTTTTCCTGCTAAGTTAGCAGGGCTTTGTTTAACAGATCATTTCAGAACTAGGAGATAGTATCATCCAATATCCTCATTAAACTGAGAAATCAGAGGCTCAGGTGAATTAGATATTGAGATTTGCTCTCAGAGTGATTGCTCTAAGAAAATGGCTTTGGGGCCAGAAATCCTAGGTTTGAGTCCCAGCTCACCACCACTTACTGGCTGTGTGACCTCAAGCAAGTTATCTTCAGTTTTCTCATCAGTTAAATGAGAGATTTGTGTGGTATTTCACAAATAAACATCTTAGGGGGACCTTTCTTGTAGGGTTGTTGTGAAAATAAACTGAGATAAGACAAGCGAAGTGCTTAGTACAAAGCCAAGCATGTGGTCACAGTAAACATTAATATTATCCTTGCCATTATAAGAGCATTTGTATGCATGAGGATGATACAATATAAACGTGCATGCAAAAAAATTTTTTTTAATGTTATGGGGATTTCTACAAAAAGAATGTAGTAAACATTAAAGAAGACACACAGGCCACATTGTTTAGTCTATTCCTTGTTAAAGCATATGCTGTAGTCACCCTTTTCAAAGATTATTACTCATGATTGACTCAAGTCTAGGTTCCCTTTAAAAACTGCCCTGTTTGGCTTGCTGATGTGGAGCCAGTAGCTCCTACGTAAAACTTCCGAGTTGCCTCCCTATTGTCTGCTTGCTGTCTATTTCTTCTCTTCTTTTCTTTCTCTTTTCCTGCTGGCTTTCTCTTTTGAAGCCAGTCACTGGTTTCAATAAAGCTGGATGTGGTTGAGGGCTGCCAGGAGGCTGACAGGAGCAATAGCCAATCCTCTTTGAACAGCTTCAGAGTTGGCTCGATAGGAATGAGCGAGAGAGATGTGAATGCAAGGCAGAAGAGGGGAAGCGGGCAGCCTTTCCGATTGCTCCCCAATTCCTGGCTGTGTGCTGTACGAACCTGTTTGCTGCTCGCTGGCCTGCCAGGCTCGGTTCAGCTTCTGCCGGAGCCACTGGGTCGGTGTCCGCGTTTGTTGTCACCCCTTAGACCAGACCCTGGGAGGTTGTCCGAGATTCTGTTTGTAATAGTCAAAGTAGCTTAGAATGTTTGTTCCCTCTCTTGGGAACCATTTTTTTTTTTTTTCTTCTTCTTCTTCTTTTTTTTTTTTTAACAAATTCCCAGCCAGCACTTTGCTTAACCTCATTTCTTAGGTTGGTTTTCTTCTCACTGGAGATGAGCAACACAAGCCTGAATTAAAACTAACATAACAGCACAAGTTAATTGGAGTCTGAAAGGATCAGGACACTTGAAACCTAGCTTGATAAAACCCCACAGGGTTTGGAAATGAGTCTGATGGGAACCAAGAAAAACAAAAAAAAATCTAGTTTCCATTGCCCCAGGGATCTATTTAACAACTTTCCATAGTAATCCCTGGACTATAACTGAATGCTTAGTTTTAAATGAACAATATGTTTATGCCTCTGCTTTACATAATACTATTGTAAGAAGGATGATTACATGAAAAATGCAAAAGAAAAAATTTACAGTCTTTCTAGCTACTGTAATATAGTAGGAAAAAGTAAGAAGTTTATTTTGGCTTTTCTTGCTTAAGCTGACATATATTTATGTTTTTCTTTTTCTCATTTAAATACATCAAAAAGTGCTATGCCATCTTTAAGCCTTGTCTCATGCACTTTTCCTATTTTTTTTAAACATTTCTAAAACTTATTTTCCTGGAAAAAAAAAAAAACCTGCTGTTTCTCACTAAAGAGAGAGTCTTTTAAGCTTGAAGCAGTAAGATTTGATGAGAAACTTAGTGGAGGCTATCACAGCATGAATAGGAACCACCAGCCAGAGCTGCTGGGTAATGGGAAATAGAACTGTTAACCTTTAGTCTCTCAGCTGAATTTTGGTTCTGGATATAATGACACAAAGTCATTACCCCCTGAAGGTCCATGGTCTTCAGGGAAATGAGTGGTTTCAGCTCCATCCCTCACAGCCCAGAGTCTGCATCAGACTGGATGCCATTGCAATTAGAGTTAATTGCATCCAAGAACCAGGACTGAATGAGATGGAAGAGGGAACTACTTTTGTTGTACTACTAAAGGTGGTCCCTGAGCACCTAAGCACTGTTCTTCTCGTAGGCTGTTGCAAACCTGTTTTGGAAATTTAGAGAAATGAATGGAAGGCGTGAAAATGTCTATTCATATGTTCAGTCTCAAAGCCTTGCTTTTCACACAGAATAACGTTTTAATAGCAGGTGTCATTTAAAATTATGTTTGATTAAAGTCCCATCTGTGTTCAGTCCACAGAAGAGGGAATCAGCCACTCCACTTCCAGTGAGAATCAAGTGTCTCCTTTGGAGGGTACCATTAGGTCTGAGTTCTTTCAGATGGTAGATTTATTTTTAAAATGGCTATCCAGGCAACACAAAGTCAATGCTGTCTCTTCAGAAGAGCCTCCATTGGAGAGTTTTTAAAGTTGACTTTAGCTGGACATTTTAGAGGTATGGTTTGTCCATTTCCTTATTGTAGGTTGTATTTAAGCCACAAATAGCAACAATGGTGTAGTTTTAGAATAAAAGGAGTAACTAAATATAAACAGTACATAGAAATAACCCTAGCCCCTTTCCTTCACATATTTATAAAAGACATTTCCTTCTATTTAACCTTATCCTAAATACCATGAGGGATCTTGGATAACTTCTCTTCCGATTGATGGTTCTAAATTGGTGACATGCAATTACCTTCTCCATATTCACACTGCTGAATAAGCTGAATTTTAAAATTATACACTTGTAGCTGGTTGAAATCTTCTCTAAGTATAAAATGGATGTTAAGTGTCTTGAGAGTTGATTTTATGATGTTTAAATCTTTGCTCCTCTGACAGGCAAAACTAGTCTTATTGGAAAACTCTTAAGAAAGATGACTGCTATGTGAACCATTTTCTGATCTTTGGAACCTTCCCCTATTGTATTGCATGTTCTTGTTCCAGTTCAGTTCGGTGGTTCAGTCATGCCCAACTCTTTGCAACCCCATGGACTGCAGCACGCCAGGCTTCCCTGTCCATCACCAACTCCCAGAGCTTGCTCAAACTCATGTCCATTGAGTCAGTGATGCCATCCAACCATCTCATCCTCTGTTGCCCCCTCTCCTCCTGCCTTCAATCTTTCCCAGCATCAGGGTCTTTTCCAGTGAGTCAGTTGTTTGCATCAGGTGGCCAGTGTATTGGAGCTTCAGCTTCAGCATCAGTTCTTCCAATGAATATTCAGGGCTGATTTCCTTTAGGATTTACTGGTTTGATCTCCTTCCAGTGCAAGGGACTCTCAAAAGTCCTGCAACACCACAGCTCAAAAGCATCAATTCTTCAGCACTCAGTTTTCTTTATGGTCTGACTCTCACATCCACACATGAATACTGAAGAAACCATAGCTTTGAATAGATGGACCTTTGTTGGCAAAGTAATGTCTCTGGTTTTTAGTATGCTGTCTAGGTTTGTCATAGATTGTTGCCTGGATATGCTCCTTTTCTTCCAAGGAGCAAGTGTCTTTTAATTTCATGGCTGCCGTCACCATCTTCAGAGATTTTGGAGCCCAAGAAAATCAAGTCTGCCAGTGTTTCCAGCGTCACTGTGTGAACCCTAACCAGTGTTGACATCTGGCTATGTTCATAGTCTGAGAACCAGAGACTGTTTGTAAGTAGCCAGGTAATGGGGACAAGGTGGGTGGGGATCTGTGATGCTGGTAACATGCTTAGTGAGCTCAGTAATTTTATGAGACCTCAGGTTATCTTGGTGATCCCAGGTTATCTGTAAGGCAGCCTGATAGAACTGGGTGAATTCCAGTGTGTTTAATACAAGGGCTTGAGAAATAGAAATTGTGTTATTCATTTTTTTTTTTTTTGTATTTAAGGAAAAAATATAAAAAAAATCTTTTGACCATGCCACATGAGACCTTAGTCCCCTGACCAGAGATTGAACCCTTTCTCCCTGCATTGGCAGCCCAGAGTCTTAACCACTGGACCACCAAGAAAGCCCCTTGGTTTTCTTTCTAACTGTCCAGTTGTGAAAAGTGAAATCATTCCTTGCAGAGCTATCTGAAAGTGACCTGAGCTCCCATATCTTACCCTCCCTGGCTGGGATTTAAGGAAGATAAGGTGATGTTGATGAAAATGGCCATTGCTGATCCCAAGATGTACAAACAGATGCAGAATAGGGAGTCAGGGGTAGGCAGGCAGGCAAGGATGAAGGAAGCCTTGGATTTGGAAGCACATAGAAAAGCAGATGTTGGCTAACAGTGGAGCCCTGGGACACAGCAGCATTTTAGGGGAGCATGAAAGGATCAGTGAATGAAACTGAGAAGGACCAGCCATGTGAGGGAAAAGAATTAGGAGAGTATAGTGTCCTTGAAGCAAAAAAAATTGAAACCAAAACAAAACAGCTTCAAGCAGGAAGATGCAGTCTACAGCGTCAACTGTGGAGAAACAAGATAAGGATGGAAGTGTGTCCATTAGGTATTCCAACAATGAGTCCATTAGTGACCTTGGGGCTGGGAGAGCAGGTCTTGTGATGAAACAGGGCAGAAGCCACACTACAAAGTGTTAGAAATTAGTAGGAGGAGAAAAGGTTCAGCTGTGAGTGGAAATAAGAAACAAGGTGATAATTTGAGTGGTATCCGGGATTTAAAATGTGTAGACATTTGTTAATTGTTATATTTTAAGGTTAAGAGGACTGATATTTGAGTTTGTGCTAAAGGGTCCACCCCTTTAGTAGCAAAAGGGGAGGGTGAGTGTATAGGAAGGAGAGCCAGGGATTGATGGAGTGAGATCCTGGAAGGAGTGGGATGGTTGAGGCTGTGACCAGATGGACTGAGGAGCCCCAGAGGTGAGAAGGAACACTTCACCCACTGCCTGGATTTCTCAGAGGGAAAAGTAGGTATAAATTTGGATACATTTTGGGGAGATGGTAGAAGAGGGGCCTATGCTGACCTTTTTCTTTGGTTTTTCCTGCAAAAAGAAGTTATGGTTTCTGAAGGGAATAGGGAGAAACTGGAAAGGAAGGAGGTTTTTGTTTGTTTGTTTGTTTTTTAAGGGGGTTAAAATCTGCAATCAACACCAAAGGGAATGGCAGAGGAACAAACTAAATAGATGAAGGTAAGGGCTTTTACTTGAGTAGTGTATCTGTGGTTAAATCAGCTAATTTGATTGGAGATACCGATATCAAATAACTTTATTTTGTTTCCCAAATGCAGAATGTACTCCCAAGTCGGTGTCACAAATGTGTGTTGTTGAATAAAAGAGACAGGCAAATGAGAAACTAGAGAAAGGTCTAGAGCATGTGGGGGAAGGGAGCAGGTAAAAGACAAAACAATAGCTTAAGATGGTATTTTGCATCCTGATGATATTCAGCATGCCTATCTTCCTCCAGCAAATTGAAAGACAGTTTACAGTCATCACCACAGTTGGACTTTCTGCAAAATTGTAATATTACCCCAAACTGTATATGTGTGTGTTAAGTTGCTTGAGTTGTGTCTGACTCTTTGTGACCCTATAGGACTGTAGCCCGCCAGGCTCCTCTGTCCATGGGATTATCTAGGCAAGAATACTGGAGTGGGTAGCCATGCCCTCCTCCAGGGGATCTCTTGACCCAGGATTGAATCTTACATCTCCTGCATTGGCAGCTGGGTTTTTTACAACTAGCACCACCTGAGAAGCCCACCAAACTGTATTCAGCTCAGTCGCTCAGTCATGTCTGACTTTTGTGAACCCATGGACTGCAGCACACCAGGCCTTCCTTTCCATCACCAACTCCTGGAGTTTACTCAAACTCATGTCCATTGACTCAGTGATGCCATCCAACCATTTCACACTCTGTTGTCTCCTTCTCCTCCTGCCTTCAATCTTTCCCAGCATCAGGGTCTTTTCCAATGAGTCAGTTCTTCACATCGGGTGGTATTGGAGTTTCAGCTTTAGCATTAGTCCTTCCAATGTGTATTCAGAACTGATTTCCTTTAGGATGGACGGGTTAGATCTCCTTGCTGTCCATGGGACTCTCAAGAGTCTTCTCCAACACCACCATTCAGAAGAATCAATTCTTCGGCTCTCAGCTTTCTTTATAGTCCAGCTCTCACATCCATACATGACTACTGGAAAAACCATAGCTTTGATGAGACGGACCTTTGTTGGCAAAGTAATGTCTCTGCTTTTTAATATGCTGTCTGGGTTGGTCATAACTTTTCTTACAAGGAGCAAGCGTCTTTTAATTTCATGGCTGTAGTCACCATCTGCAGTGATTTTGGAGCCCCAAAAAATAGTCAGCCACTGTTTCCACTGTTTCCCCATCTATTTGACATGAAGTGATGGGACCGGATGCCATGATCTAGTTTTCTGAATGTTGAGCTTTAAGCCAACTTTTTCACTCTCCTCTTTCACTTTCATCAAGAAGCTCTTTAGTTCTTCTTCACTTTCTGCCATAAGGGTGGTGTCATCTGCATATCTGAGGTTATTGATATTTCTCCCAGTCATGATTCCAGCTTGGGCTTCAGCATTACTCAAGATGTACTCTGCATATAAGTTAAATAAGCAAGGTGACATTATGCAGCCTTGATGTACTCCTTTCCCAATTTGGAATCAGTCTGTTGTTCCATGTCCAGTTCTAACTGTTGCTTCCTGACCTGCTTACAGATTTTTCAGGAGGCAGGTCAGGTGATCTGGTATTCCCATCTCTTTAAAAATTTTCCACAGTTTGTTGTGATCCACACAGTCAAAGGCTGTGGCATAGTCAATAAAGCAGAAATAGATGTTTTTCTGGAACTCTCTTGCTTTTTCCATGATCTTGCGGATGTTGGCAATTTGATCTCTGGTTCCTCTGCCTTTTCTAAAATCAGCTTAAACATCTGGAAGTTCATGGTTCATGTATTGCTGAAGCCTGGCTTGGAGAATTTTGGCATTATTTTGCTAGTGTGTGAGATGAGTGCAATTGTGCGGTAGTTTGAGCATTCTTTGGCATTGCCGTTCTTTGGGATTGGAATGAAAACCGACCTTTTCCAGTCCTGTGGCCATTGCTGAGTTTTCCACATTTGCTGGCATACTGAGTGCAGCCCATTCACAGCATCATCTTTCAGGATTTGAAATAGCTCAACTGGAATTCCATCACCTCCACTAGATTTGTTCATAGTGATGCTTCCTAAGTCCCAGTTGACTTCACATTCCAGGATTTCTGGCTGTAGGTGAGTGAGTGATCACACCATTGTGATTATCTGGGTCGTAAAGATCTTTTTTGTACAGTTCTTCTGTGTATTCTTACCACCTCTTCTTAATATCTTCTGCTTCTGTTAGGTCCATGCCATTTCTGTCCTTTATCGAGCCCATCTTTCCATGAAATGTTCCCTTGGTGTCTCTAATTTTCTTGAAGAGATCTCTAGTCTTTCCCATTCTGTTGTTTTCCTCTATCTTTGCATTGATCGCTGAGTAAGGCTTTCTTATCTCTCCTTGCTATTCTTTGGAACTCTGCATTCAAATGGATATATCTTTCCTTTTCTCCTTTGCCTTTCCCTTCTCTTCTTTTCTCAGATATTTGTAAGGCCTCCTCAGACTACCATTTTGACTTTTTGCATTTCTTTTTCTTGGGGATGGTCTTGATCACTGCCTCCTGTACAATGTCACAAACCTCTATCCATAGTTCCTCACACACTCTGTCTATCAGATCTAATTCCTTGAATCTTTGTCACTTCCACTGTATAATCATAAGGGATTTGATTTAGGTCATACCTGAATGGTCTAGTGGTTTTCCCTACTTTTTTCAATTTAACTCTGAATTTGGCAATAAGGAGTATCATGATCTGAGCCACAGTCAGCTCCCGGTTCTGTTTTTGCTGACTGTATAGAGCTTCTCTATCTTTGGTTGCAAAGAATATAATCAATATGATTTCAGTATTGACCATCTGGTTATGTCCATGTGTAGAGGCTTCTCATGTATTCTTAGAAGAGGGTATTTGCTATGATCAGTGCATTCTCTTGGCAGAACTCTTATTAGCCTTTGCCTGCCTTCATTCTGTACTCCAAGGCCAAATTTGCCTGTTACTCCAGGTGTTTCTTGACTTCCTACCTTTGCATTCCAGTCCCCTAAAATGAAAAGGACATCTTTTTTGGGTGTTAATTCTAGAAAGTCTTGTAGGTCTTCATAGAACCGTTCAACTTCAGCTTCTTCAGCATTACTGGTCAGGGCATAGACTTAGATTCCTGTGGTATTGAAACGAACAGAGATCATTCTGTCGTTTTTGAGATAGCATCCAAGTGCTGCATTTCAGACTCTTTTGTTGACCATGATGACTACTCCATTTCTTCTAAGGGATTCTTACCCGCAGTAGTAGATATAATGGTCATCTGAGTTAAATTCACCCATTCCAGTCCATTTTAGTTCACTGATTCCTAAAATGTTGATTTTCACTCTTGCCATCTCCTGTTTGGCCACTTCTGATTTGCCTTGATTCATGGACCTAACATTCCAGGTTCCTATGCAATATTGCTCTTTACAGCATCGGACTTTACTTCCATCACCAGTCACATCCACAGCTGGGTGTTGTTTTCACTTTGGCTGCATCTCTTCATTCTTTCTGGAGTTATTCTCCACTCTTCTCCATAGCATACTGGGCACCTACAACCTGGGCAGTTCATCTTTCAGTGTCCTGTGTTTTTGCCTTTTCATACTGTTCATGGGGTTCTCAAGGCAAGAATAGTGAAGTGGTTTGCCATTCCCTTCTCCAGTGGACCATGTTTTGTCAGAATAGTTTTTCATTATTTTGAGCACCTCTCTCACCAATCGAATCCCACACAAAAAATCATTCTTACCATGTTGACTTGGTGACCAAATAAACTTGATTATTACATGATTCTTCAGAACAGCTTAGCGACATTGGTACCTGTAGTATAAAGAGGACATTTTTACATTTTTTTACATATCTAACTAAATTTGAATCTGTCTTTGTTAGGATTTTTGTGTAGTTTCAACTGTTAGGGCTTTTTAAAAAACATGCGATGGAGGGACTTCAGTTTTCTTCACTTAGGAGAAAGAATGGCTCATGATGAGAACTTTTCTTTCTTAGAAAGGCCTTCATCATATGGCTGATAGCCTTACTTATATTTTCTGTTACTTTTTGCATGTTCTCTTTAAAATTTCTGGAAGGCCAATGTGACTTTAAAAGCAAAAGCCAAGACTTTATCTACTTTCCCTTCTTTATGCAATCTTGGTACTAAAAATGCATTCACCCCAATGCTGGGTAAAGTTTTCTAACTGTTTAAGTTCTTATTCTCAAGATAAAGTAGGAAAAGTGGCATTGAACTAATCCATTCTTCAAAACATCTTAGCATTATAAGCAGAACAAAGTGGTACAAAATGTATTCAGCCTCACGGATTTCTCTAGATTGTAACCAGAATAGAAAATGGCAGAATGTATTAATTCCTAAGATAAAATTATAATGAGAACAGAAAATGGTGCGAGATGAATTAATGTAGTGGCAGGCTTCTGTCTGCAGAGCACGGCGCGCTCTAAATACCACATTGCAGCACTTTGTCGTCAGCTTCTCTCTTGTAATCTATATTTTAAAGATGCTCTAAAGATAAAGCTAGACTATATTCTCATCTCTGGGACCATTGCCACAGCACTCTGGACATGAAATGGCCCCGGGGAAGCGGTGAATGGACTTACCTCGCAGGAACAAAGGAGCTTTAAGTTAGAGAGCAGGGAGATTTTTATTACTGCAAGCTTATACTGACATGATTCCTTCCATAGCAGATCATCTTTAAGTCTGGCACTTGAAGGATAACTTAGTTTGAAGAGGCTGTGGTTGTAAGAGAAGAATTTATTCTTTGTCCAAAAAAAAAAAAAAAAAAAAAGGAAAAGAAAGCTTCACATTTACATTGTATAAAGAATCACTTGGTATTTTCTGTCACTGCTGTTTGTGCATCCAGGCCTTAAAACAGGATTGACCACCTTTTGTATGGGGTGATTTCTCAAATGTATATTGCCCAAAGTATGTGTCTGAAGCAAGATTATCTTTTCCAGTATCTTTTATCCATTTTATAAATATACTTGTTAATAGATCCAGTGTGAATCTGAGGAGTTAGTAATGAATATTGTAGTAATGTACCTGCAGGGTCATTCAGATGCATGTTTTTAGAAGCTTTGTACTGTTCAGTGAAGGCAAATGTGTCCCAATAATAAGTAACTGAGACTCACAGCTTCAAACACTTCAAAGGTGACTGTGACTCCAGAAGGCACGGTGGAAAACCTCGAGTGGCTATACTAGAACTTTGAAAGGTTTAATAATGCTTGTCCCACATAACTTTGCATCCTCCGAAACCTGATCTGATTGCAAATTTTTAATCAGGAAATCTGGTCTTTGAATCAGAACGGCTTTTCAGATTTGAGTGGCAGCAATATTGCCTTTGTTTTGAATTTTCATGATCCAGGAAATTTGAGTCCAAATTTTTCCCTCTATGCATTAATACTGTGGCACAGGGCATGGCTAGGTTATCCAAACTATGAATTAGAGTTTTTAATAACATCAAAGTAAGGCATTAGCCATACTCTTATCATGGCTTGTTATAATTTCAGAAGAAATCTGCTAATGCTTTGATATTAATAATAAGCGAGAGTAGAATTGTGAATTACTAGAATGTGCTAACCCCCAGTGATATTGTCACCCCAGACCAAGCACTTTTTATTTTCTCTTTTTATAAATTAGCTTCCAAGACAGTTCTGTGACATAACTGTACCTTTCCTCAGGAGAATTCTTATACTGCCCCTGCCCACTTTCAGCCCTGCTCCTGCACAGCCAGGCAGCCTTACCTTAGAAGTACCTGGCAAACAGAGCTTTCATTTCTTTGTAGTCCTCTGACTTGTCTCTAATGGTTCAATCAACGGTATAGTAGTCCTTTTAATGTTTCATTAAGAGAGAGAGAATCAAAGAATAAAAGCCAGATATTGCCTTACTGCTTAAGTTTTGAGAAATTAAAACCTTCAAGCAAATAGTGCTTTTGAGCTTGCATTTTGGAAACTGGAGTAAATCAAGCAGCCTCTTTTTCTGGAGAAATTCAACCTAAAATATTTTTTCCCCACTGTTTGCATAGCCAGTACATGTAACATTTGCACTTTCTTTTAAAACCATAATAAGGAGAATTAAAACCCTATCATTAAGCATTTAACATAAAATTAAAGGGCCATGTTTATTCATTAGGAAAGTATTATGTATCTAAAATTCAGTCAGATTTCAAATAGACTTCCGTATACAAATTGCATTTCATAGAATTCAACATTTCTACTTATCCGGCTCTTTTTTCAGGCATGGTGTATATTTTGTTTATATCTGCAGCATTTTAGGATGGAGTGACAAATTTTGGCAAGATTAGTTTAAGATAGTCTGGGCTGTCAGTTCTCTGTAGGAATTCCAACCCTCCTTTGCTCACCTGAGTTTCTTTAAGCTGAACAGAGCATGATACATAAATAATAGGCATACAGTGACTGCAATAAATTGACCTGCTTGCATGAAGCTTTCAGTCTAGAAGGGAATATTCAATTCAGAAACAAAACTTTGTACGTATAAGAGCTTTATATATGCTGAAAGAGTTATAAAAATCTCATAGGAAAGGTTGACTATTTGGAAACAGAATTTGTATCTTGATGAGAGTGGACACTGATAGGTCTTTGTGGACATCAATTTAACATATTGAAAAATACTGTGTCTTTGTGTTCACAGTCTACTGCTAGGTAAAAAAAGCAAATTACAAAGCAGTTTCAAAAAATGTTAGTAATATGATCCCGTTGTTTTACTTGGAAGGGAAGGAAGGAGTAATGTAAGAAAAAAAGAGAACGAAGAAATTAGGTGAGTATGCAGAGACAAATAGTGGTGATTTTATTTTTGTTTTTAAATGTCAGAGGTTTTTGGTTTGTTTCTGTGATGAGTCTGTATTGCAACCAGAAAAGAGAATACAATTTTCTTTAAAAAGAGGAAGAAATTTGTAAAAAATGTTCATATCATTTGACTCACCAGCTCCCCATTTAGGAAATCATCCAAAAGAAAAGGCAAAAATGCAGACAAAGATTTATGTACAAATATGTGGTTAAAAATGAAAACAACATCAGGAGACTGTTTAAATAAATTCTGGAACATCCAAAAGATAGACTATTATGCAGCTGTTATAAATTATATGTCAGAAGAATTTTCAGTGATACGGTAAAAACATTTGACAAATTTTAAACAAACAGAATAAAGCAAAACATGATATAAAATTGTATATGAAGAATGATCCTGACCTCAAAAAAATGTGAAAAAGGCTAGGAAAATAATACACCAAAATATTGATGATGGTTGCTCTTGGGTACATTAATTGTGGAAGATTTTTGTTTTCTTCTTTGTCTTTTGCTATGCTTTAAAAAAGACTACTACTTTTTTTTTCCTTGGGTATTCACATGGGTTTATTCTTCTCAATGAACTGGAACAAAAGTCATGTTCACAACCCATATTATAGATCAAAAGAGATCATCCTGCTAGGTGACCTCTTTAATAATTTAATCATTTATTTTGCCTCTGAATAACTCGACTCTCAAATCCATCTTTAGGGGCTAGAAGATATTTTTTATTTTTAAGGCCTCTCAGGCTAAAAAGATTATTCTAGAACTTGTTATCACACGGAATTAAACTATAGCCCCAGAATAAATATGTACATCATAACCATTAAAGGTAATTGATTGAAGGGCACTTCATGTGTAAAGTTCTGGTTTGCTTCCTAAAAACAAAGCAAATCTATATATTCAGCTGGATGGCAAATCATTCTTCCTTTCTGAGTCTCAGTTGTTTGTTTGTCATCTGTATAATGGGGACTGTAACACCCATTTCTTGGAATCATGAATATCCACTTGCTTTACCTCCACCCTCCATCTGTAGGGCCACACCAGCCCTAAAACACAAAGAGCATGTGCAGAACAGGTACTTTTAATTATGGCTACTGTTTATTAATTGCTTTCAGGTGCCAGGTGCACGTAATCCTTACAATGATCAGGTATGGCAAGTATCGTAATCATCCCACTTCATATGTTTTCATTCAAGGTGGGCAATATTATTTGATGACCTCTGTGGGTGAGCACCGGAGAAGGCAATGTCACCCCACTCCAGTACTCTTACTTGGAAAATCCCATGGACGGAGGAGCCTGGTGGGCTGCTGTCTGTGGGGTCGCACAGAGTTGGACACGACTGAGTGACTTCACTTTCACTTTTCACTTTCATGCATTGGAGAAGGAAATGGCAACCCACTCCAGTGTTCTTGCCTGGAGAATCCCAGGGATGGGGGAGCCTGGTGGGCTGCTGTCTATAGGGTCGCACCGAGTCGGACACCACTGAAGTGACTCAGCAGCAGCAGCAGCAGCAGTGGGTAAGCACTGGCCTGGCTTGGGTAAACTTGAGGCCCAAGAGGCAGTGGTCCCTGCGTGTGGTAGAGTGGGGATACACACTTCGAAGCAGGAAATAAACAGTGAATGTGTAATACAAATACCAAGTTAAGAAGGATGCCAACCAGGGTTTCAAAGGAGAATAACAAGGAAAGTCTTTCAATCGAGTCTTCAGGGAAGATTGGTCTGGGAAGAAAATCTTCAATCTCAGGCTTAAAAAATGAAAAGGAGCTAGCATCTTGCAGATCTGGGAGACAAACATTTCAGGCATAGGAAACCGAGACTCAGAGAGGTATAGGAAGGGCACAAAGTCATACAGCAACTGCAGATGAGCCAAGATTTGAAACACTGATGCCAGACACCCAATTCCCCCCATGAGGTTCCGATAACCATCATTAACCAGGCAAACATGGGGGTTCATGCACAGCAAATCCTAAAAATCAAGGCCTTGTTTGATCCTGAGTGGATGACTGCTCAAGGCCGGCACTCAACCTATAACACTGCTTGTGAGTATAGGGAGAAGGGGGCTTCCCTGGTGGCTCAGCAGTAAAGAATCCACCTGCAATGCAGGAGCCACAGGAGACATGAGTTTGATCCCTGGGTCAGGAAGATCCCTTGGAGGAGGACATGACAACCTACTCCAGTATTCTTGCCTGGAGAATTCCATGGACAGAGGAGTCGGGTGGGCTACAGTCCATAGCGTCACAAAGAGTTAGACACGACTGAAGCGACTTGGCATGCACGCACAGGGAGAAAGATTTATCATCCTGGGACCCCATTATGGAAGGGGCAGAAGTTTTATTCCTTGTCCTCCTCTTCCTGCCACTTTCCAACTCCAGCTCTGACAAAGCCATTTTAGCTTTGTCTTAGTCCACATTTCAGCTGGGGCCTTTCTGGGCAGGGGTGGGTTAGGACCTAGACAAGGCAGAAGCAAAGGCTGAGGGGCAGAAAGAAGGCAGGGCAGAAGGGAATTTTGAGGCCTGCTGCTTCTGCTGCTGCTGCTGCTAAGTCGCTTCAGTCGTGTCCGACTCTGTGCGACCCCAGAGATGGCAGCCCACTAGGCTCCCCAGTCCCTGGGATTCTCCAGGCAAGAACACTGGAGTGGGTTGCCATTGCCTTCTCCAATGCATGAAAGTGAAAAGTGAAAGTGAAGTCACTCAGTCGTGTCCAACTCTGTGCGACCCCACAGACAGCAGCCCACCAGGCTCCTCCGTCCATGGGATTTTCCAAGTAAGAGTACTGGAGTGGGGTGCTATTGCCTTCTCCTTTTGAGGCCTGGAGGGATTAAATTTGCATCTCAAATGTCACCTTCTCCTAGAGACCTTCCTTGTCTGCCTTGGATAAAACAGTTGTTGCCAGATGCACCCTTATTCTTTTCTATTCCCTTCCCCTGCTTTGTTTTTCTTCTGGTTTTTGGCTTATGGTAGGTGTTCAATTAATATCTGTTTAATAAAACAGTTATTTGTGCTCCTCCATATGAGAGGCATGGGGTTGGGCCTTTTATCACCACTTCGTTCCCACCCCACCCTCCATTTCCCTAATGGTGATCACCTCTTCCTCGTAATGACCCTGGGCTGCTTGCAAGCATTTATCACCCTGTAATGACTTATCTCAGAGTGTAAATTCCAATAGAATTTACAAGCAGTGGTGCCTGCTGCTTCCAGGCACAGTGTCTGACATGAAGAGGGTGCAGGATAATCATTTGCTGAGTGAGTGAATGAATAAATGAATGAGTGAAAGAAAGAGTGAAGCCCTTTCTTCACTAAAGGGAAGGCCTTCTGCTAAAGGCCTCCCAGGGCTGAGCTGGAAAACTAGTCTATGTGACTTCAAGGTAATGTCTGCTGCCTAGAACTCCATGGTATTTTCCTGAGTGTCTCTTATTTCACTGATATGCCTTTACTCTAAATAGTTCTGAAATTCCTCAGGGGTAAGTGGGTCTTAAACTTGAGAGCACAAAAGAATGACCAGGGAAATCCCAGAACCCACCTTAAATTAATTAAGTAGTGGGGCTGTCCCAGGCTAAAGGACTCTAGTTATTTATAATCCCCCAAATTACTACTTTTATAAGCAAGAAAAACCCTAGATTTCCAACCCCCCAAATTAAGCTCTTTCTACTATACCAGAAAATAACAGTTTTCTTCAGTAAAAGACTTTGCCTTACCAGAAACAATATAATATCAGAAAGGGACCATAAAATTTGTATGCCATTGGAAAAATGAAATTTCTCCCAATAAGCAGCAGGCCTCAGTGTCCTCCAACTACTTTGTCCAGTGACACTAGCTAGTTAACATCTATTATTTAGAATGACATAGTATACTACTAAGGGGCTTCCCAGGTAGCTCAGTGGTAAAGAACCTGCCTGCTGCTGCAGGAGATGCAGGAGATGTGGGTTCAAACCCTGAATCGGGAATATCCCTTGGAGGAGGAAATGGAAACCCACTCCAGTATTCTTGCCTGGAAAATCCCATGGATAGAGGATCCTGGCAGGCTACAGTCCATGGGGTCACAAAGAGTCTGACATGACAGCAACTGAACATGCATGCATTATACTACTAAACACAAGCAACCAATAATCCATATTGGGCAGCGGGGAGGTGTGGGGGTGTGGATCATTCTAGAAACACAGCTTCCAGAAAGTCTGCTTTCCGTAAATGATGTACTAAATCTCAGAAGCAAGGATTGGTGGGCATCGCCACGTGTAGTACCTTGGACCGCTGCATCGCTGGGTGCAGTGAGTAATCACTAGATAAACATCTGAGCGTCAATTGCAAAAGGATACTCCTGTGGGTAGTAAAAAATGTTCTCTGTTTGCAAGTCAAGGCTTACCCCTGTGTTTTGGAGATACCTGAATTGGTTTGGCTCTTTTCCAATTACAATCTGTTCATAATCACCCAGGGTCTGTAACATCAAGCAGTGTTATGAGGGAATTAATTCTTTCTATGTGACAGTTGTTAGTGTAATTCATGTCCTTGTTTTTAATTGCTGGATCAAATTACTTTGTAGATTATTTCATATTTCATCCCAAGAGAAAAGAATAGGAAAAATGCACAGTGCCTGTGGTGACTTATTTGTTTAGTCTAGCCAGGAAAAAAAAAAAAAAGCAGAACTAAAAGATTGACTTTCTAAACAAAATGACTCTTCTCTATCCTTAGAGTATATTTTGGATGATTTCAGATGGAAAGTTAGCCTGAATACATTCTTTCTGTTTAAACACTCTAGGAACTAAGTTTATTTTTATAACATTTCTGCCAAAATAATGGCCATAAAGGTCACAAAGCAATATCTCCTAATAAATACCTTGGAAGGATTTACAATTCAATGCTCTTTCGTTAAAAAAAGTACCTTGAAGATAAGAAATTAATGAGATTTGGAATAATTTATTAAGGAACACCTAATAGACTCTCGTGAGATTCAAATGTCAAGATGTTTAAAAAGAAAAAAACACAAAAGAAACTTTGCAAATGCAAATTATATGTGGGGGGAAAAGACAAAGAATATTTGAAAAATCTTATAAATGTTTGTTTTTGCAGCACTGAAATTTAATTCTTGTATTTGAATATAATACCTCGTAGATGGTTCATCCATTTTTGAGCCATAGCCACTAAAGCTTTTCATTCTAATGTTTGGAATCTCAGAAAGGATCAGTAACTATTTCTTGGGTGTCTTATGAGTTGAAAATTTACTTGTAGGCTTATAGGGAGGTGAACGCCCAGACAAGACAAGCTTACATAACTGAAAAGCTATAGAGAAAATGCATTGTTCTATTTATTCCTGCTTTATGATGAGTTGAGAGTAAAATGTATTTTAACAATGTGACACTTGAAGTGAACTGTTGCTGTAACTGTCCAAGGCCTGTCAACATTCTTATAAAGCAAACCTGAGTGATAATCTAAAGAATTATAGATCAGTGATCACTTAAAAGCAAGCAGCAGGGGCATTGATAAATACTGCCTGACTGTCTGGCAAATAAAAAACCCAGTCATCATTAAGAGAGGGAGCTGGAACTTGCTGATTGCTGGAAAATTATGGCAATCGACAAATGAACAGGCCTTCTCACTTCGGGCAAAGGAACCTTGTAGTTCAGGTAACAATGTACTGTCAACGTAGAAAGGTCCTTGAAAAAGGAGCTGAAACTGCTACCCTGAAAACAGAAGGCATATATACAGACTCAGTGTTGAAATGCTGGCAGCCCTAAATCAGTTTTCTCCACAAGAGTGTTGAATGTATGATCGTCACTGTCGTCTTTGAAAAGGGGAAAACAGATATCCAAAAAAATAGATGTCTTTTCCACCACTGGTATTAAAAAATGATTACAAAGAATTTCTCTGGTCACTTAATCTCATTATAAACCTAGTCCTTTCTAGTCTGTTACAGAAAACCAAGATGGTTACATTGTTTTAAACATGGATTCTATGGTTCTTATAAAATATATTGTTTGTTTGCTTATGTGTTGATCAAAAGAAGTGATTTATCTGCTACAGACTTAGCGGATGGCTGTGGATTAAGTGAAAGTATTAGTCACTCAGTTGTGTCTGACTCTTTGCGACCCCATGGACTATAGCCTCTGACCATGGAATTCTCCAGGCAAGAATACTGGAGAGGGTAGCTATTCCCTTCTCCAGGGGATCTTCCTGACCCAGGGATCAAACCCAGTCTTCTGCATTGCAGGCAGATTCCTTACCTTCTGAGCCACCAGCCCCTGCAAAGCATGTCTTTCAATTGTTTACTTGGCTCAAATGGATGTCAATAAGTCTCTTGAGGAAGACAAGGGGAAGGCATGGAGTGGCAGGAACTGAACGTGGGAAAGAGGCCATATCACCTTTGTGCTTCATACCAAGTTCATTTTGAGTAGAAAACCACCTGTATGCAATACATCAACATTTGCAAGGCTAACTGACGGACTGAGACCAGCTCTGTGAAGTGTTATTGTCCTTAATGAAAGGATACTGAGGCTCAGAGAGGTTTGGGGCTTGTCTCCAGAGTCAGAGATGGAGTGTCAGTTCCATCAGAATCCCACAGGTGGCGGAGCCTGGTGGGCTGCCGTCTATGGGGTCGCACAGAGTCCGACATGACTGAAGCGACTTAGCAGCAGCAGCACTGAAGTGACTTAGCAGCAGCAGCAGCAGCAGCAGCTTCTGCTGCTGCTAAGTCACTTCAGTCATGTCCGACTCTGTGACCCCAGAGACGGCAGCCCACTAGGCTCCCCAGTCCCTGGGATTCTCCAGGCAAGAGTACTGGAGTGGGTTGCCATTGCCTTCTCCAATGCATGAAAGTGAAAAGTGAAAGTGAAGTCGCTCAGTGGTGTCTGACTCTTAGCCACCCCATGGACTGCAGCCCACCAGGCTCTTCCGTCCATGGGATTCTCCAGGCAAGAGTACTGGAGTGGGTTGCCATTGCCTTCTCCGACTATTGTATATATGTACCACATATTCTTTATCCATTCATCTGTAGATGGGCATTTAGATTGATTCCATGTCTTAGCTATTATAAATACCATGGCTGTGCACACTGGGGTGCATGTATCTTTTTGAATTATAGTTTTGTCTGGATATAAGCCTAGGAGTGGGATTGCAAGATCACATGGCAGCTCTATTTTCAGTTTTATGAGGAGCATCCACACTGTTTTCTGTTGTGGCTGCACCAATTTACATTCCTGCCAACAGCATAGAAGGGTTCCCTTTTTTCCACACCCTCTCCAACATTTGTTATTTGTAGACTTCTTAATGATGTTCATTCTGACTGGTGTAAACTGGTATCTCACTGTAGTTTTGTTTTGTTTTGTTTTTTTGGCCATACTGCACAGTATGTGGGATCTTAGTTCCCTAACGAGGGATCAGCCCTGTGCCTCTTGCAGTGGAAGTGCATATTCTTAACCACTGAACCACCAGAGAAGTCCCTCATTGTAGTTTTGATTTGCATTTCTCTAATAATCAGTGCATTTCTCTAATAATCTCTAATAAGAAGAGGTAGCAAGAATACACAGAAGAACTGTACAAAAAAGATCTTCACGACCCAGATAATCATGATGGTGTGATCACTGACCTAGAGCCAGACATCCTGGAATGTGAAGTCAAGTGGGCCTTAGGAAGCATCACTATGAACAAAGCTAGTGGAGGTGATGGAATTCCAGTTGAGCTATTCCAAATCCTGAAAGATGATGCTGTGAAAGTGCTGCACTCAATATGCCAGCAAATTTGGAAAACTCAGCAGTGGCCACAGGACTGGAAAAGGTCAGTTTTCATTCCAATCCCAAAGAAAGGCAATGCCAAAGAATGCTCAAACTACCGCACAATTGCACTCATCTCACATGCTAGTAAAGTAATGCTCAAAATTCTCCAATCCAGGCTTCAGCAATACGTGAACCGTGAACTTCCTGATGTTCAAGCTGGTTTTAGAAAAGGCAGAGGAACCAGAGATCAAATTGCCAACATCCTCTAGATCATAGAAAAAGCAAGAGAGTTCCAGAAAAACAACTATTTCTGCTTTATTGGCTATGCCAAAGCCTTTGACTATGTGGATCACAATAAACTGTAGAAAATTCTGAAAGAGATGGGAATACAAGACCACCTGATCTGCCTCTTGAGAAACTTGTATGCAGGTTAGGAAGCAACAGTTAGAACTGGACATGGAACAACAGACTAGTTCCAAATAGGAAAAGGAGTTTGTCAAGGCTGTATATTGTCACCCTGCTTATTTAACTTATATGCAGAGTACATCATGAGAAACGCTGGACTGGAAGAAACACAAGCTGGAATCAAGATTGCCAGGAAAAATATCAATAACCTCAGATATGCAGATGACACCACCTTTATGGCAGAAAGTGAAGAGGAACTAAAAAGCCTCTTGATGAAAGTGAAAGTGGAGAGTGAAAAAGTTGGCTTAAAGCTCAACATTCAGAAAACGAAGATCATGGCATCTGGTCCCACCACTTCATGGGAAATAGATGGGGAAACAGTGGAAACAGTGTCAGACTTTATTTTTTTGGGCTCCAAAATGACTGCAGATGGTGACTGCAACCATGAAATTAAAAGACGCTTACTCCTTGGAAGGAAAGTTATGACCAACCTAGATAGCATATTCAAAAGCAGAGATGTTACTTTGCCAACAAAGGTCTGTCTAGTCAAGGCTATGGTTTTTCCTGTGGTTATTAATGGATGTGAGAGTTGGACTGTGAAGAAGGCTGAGTGCCAAAGAATTGATGCTTTTGAACTGTGGTGTTGGAGAAGACTCTTGGATTGCAAGGAGATCCAACCAGTCCATTCTGAAGGAGATCAGCCCTGGGATTTCTTAAGGGAATGATGCTGAAGCTGAAACTCCAGTACTTTGGCCACCTCATGCGAAGAGTTGACTCATTGGAAAAGACTCTGATGCTGGGAGGGATTGGGGGCAGGAGGAGAAGGGGACGACAGAGGATGATATGGCTGGATGGCATCACCGACTCGATGGACGTGAGTATGAGTGAACTCCAGGAGTTGGTGATGGACAGGGAGGCCTGGCGTGCTGTGATTCATGGGGTCGCAAAGAGTCGGACACGACTGAGTGACTGAACTGAACTGAATAATCAGTGATGATGAGCATCTTTTCGTGTTCTTATTGGCCATCTGTATGTCTTCTTTGGTGAAATGTCTATTTAGATCTTCTGCCCAGTTTTTGATCAGGTTGTTTGTTTTTTTGATATAGAGTTGAATGGGCTATTTGTATATTTCGTAAGTTAGGCCCTTGTTGCTTACATCATTTCAAATATTTTCTCACCGTCCATGGGTTGTCTTTTCATGTTGTTTCCTTTGTTGTGCAAAAGTTTATAGGTTTGACTAGGTCCCATTTGTTATTTTTGCTTTTATTTCTTTTGCCTTGGGAGACTGACCTAAGAAAACAATTTACATTAGAAAATGTTTTACTTCTAGGGATTTTATGGTGATATGCCTTATATTTCAGTCAAAAGAAGAGTCTTTATTTCAAAGTACTATTATATGCTATTTCCAGATATTTACTGTAAGATTTCACATTAGAAGGACTTTGTATTGATTATCTTTTGCTATCATCCATTACTTAGTAGTTTAGAACAACTTCTGTTTATGTAACACTTTCATGGGTTGGATGGGATAATTGGGATATCTGAAGTAAGTCTTTTGGTTAGGATCAGCTTGGTTGGAGTTGGATGGTGTAGGATGGCCTTATGCGTTCCATTTTGGGCGGATTGATCTCTGAGGATTTCAGTTAGGTGGCTTGTCTCCACTCCATGTGAGTTTTTGTCCTTTAGTAGGCTAGCATAGATTTCTCATGTTAGTCTCAAAGTTTCAAAATACAGGGAAGAGAGATGACAAGACCTAATGTGGAAATGCTTTCCAAGACTATGCTTGTAGTGCTTGCTAGGTGACCAGAGAGGTTTGTTTGGGAACAGATATGCTGAAACCCTAAGTGTGAGTAGGAGTTAGACTGAAGAAGAGTTGGGGTCCAGGGTGGAGGAAAGAGATTGTTAAGAATGAAGCCCAGAAGAATCTGAAGAGAGAGTATCTGGACTAATGCTTTTCCTAGAGCTGAAACATGGGGAAAGTGAAAGGGAGTTGCCAGAGGTGAAGCTGGAGATGAAGGCAAAGGATGAATGAGGGAGAGGATTGAGGCTATGTACTAGGGACAATGGAAACCCACTGAAGGAATTTAAATAGGGATATAATAAAGTCAGCCCAGTGCTCTAGAAGATCTGCTTTGGCTATAATTGAAGCTTTGATGAGAGGGAGCAAAACTGTAGTAAATAGACCAGGTAGTCAGAAGGCTCGTACAGCAGCTTCTTGCCTTAACGTCTGCTTTTGTCCTGTTGATTTAGCCATTCCAGCCTTCTCCCCTCCACTTTCAGTTATTGTTTTCACAGTCTATCCTTTTTCATCTTTTTCTTTTCGGTCTATGTATATCTTTGTATTTATGGCAAATCAGGTAAGCAGTGAGTAATTGGGTTTAATATTTTATCATTTGAAGTATTTTTAATTGGAATATTTAATATATTCACCTTTAATATAATTTAATGATATATCTGACTCAAATTTGCCATCTATTTCTGTCCCATCTGTTCTTTGCTTCTTTTATTCTCCTTTATCACACATTTTGGATTAAGTAGCTTTTATTTTATCTTCCTCTCTAATATCTTGTTAATTATATACATTTTATTATTCTTTTAACAGTTACTTAGAGATTACAGCATACATCCTCGACTCCATTAGAGTCACTTTTAAATTAGTACTTTTCTAACAAATCAGACAATGAAAGGATTTTATAAAATTTTAACTTGTACACATATTTTTAATCACAGAAGATTTTTTGGGGGTTATTGTTCAGTCAGTGTTATCTAGATTTATCTCATTTTAAACCTTTTATGTTTCTTGTTATTCCTTCTTGTATTCTGTGTTTGCATCTGGGATCATTAAAAATCCCTTTAGTATTTCTTTTCCTATAGATCTGATGGTGATAAATTCTCTCAGTTTTGTTTTTCTGAATATACCGTATTTGGCCTTTATTTTTTCAAGGATAATTTTGTTGGGTATAGAATTTTAGATTGTTTATTTTCTTTTAATGATACACTTTCTTCTGGAGATGCCATCCAAGGCAGAAAGAGGGAGTGAAAATTCTTGGTATCTCAGTTTCTTCCTCTCTCTTATCTTTTGAAGTGCCTCTAATGGCCTGAACCCAGCCAGAAGGCAGCAGGCATAGGAGCCCTGGAAACAGAGCCCTATGGCTTCAGTCCTCTCAGGATAGGCCTCAGAACATAAGGAAGGCAAGGAATGAATCTGAAGGCAAGCAGGATATAGATTTGCATAAGAGCCAACATTTATGAAATGTTTACTTTGTACCATGCACATCATATTACATGAATACTAGTGTGTTCATGAAGGTAGACTAAGTTATGCTATAATTTGAAAGAACAAATAAACAAAAATCTCAGGGACTTAGTGAACACAAAAACTTATTTCTCACTCATGTTATGTGCTTAGCAGAGGCTGGTGGTGGGCTCTGTTCCACACAGAGACATACACTGATGGCAGGTGTTGAATCTTACAGCTATGTCATCTGGAATACGTTACCTTTTTGGTTGCCACAGAGGGGGAGAGAACCTGGAGAACTGTGCTGAGGTTCTTAGCTTTCCCTTACTATTCCCTCAACCTGATGAATAGTACTGGCTACATGACCCCATCTAAGTACACATGTGCTAAGAAATGTTAAGAAGTGCATGGAATATTTGATAAGCATCGCTATTTTTGCTATTCATGAATTACTTCATTTAAGACCCAGCTAACCACGTCTGAGAACTTCCTCCACATGACTTTGGAATTTCACTCTGCTACTGGGTTCTCCCTGCCAAGTAACTATTGAGAATTCCTCATTCATGCTTACATTGTTACCCCAGTCTCTCCTGGAGGTCGCTTGTCACACCTCAACCGACTCTAGCTGCTGTATTCAACCCAGGAGGTGACTCAGCTCTTACAGCTTATGTTTAAATTTTTTGAGCTACTTCAGCTCTCTCCATTCTACTGTGCTTTCTCCCAGGTTGGACACTTACAATTCTTTTAGCCTTACAGAACATACATAGACCAAACAGTGATATCTAACAAAATTCTACAGACAGCTTGGGGATACTAGAAGGGAATTATACACAGAAGAGGGAAACATAGATGGTAGCTATGCTCTTGCTTCTAGACCATGCCCTTTAATAAGTGGTTTCCTTCTGGCTATGACACTTTTCTTGGACTCCTCAGCGTGCTGTAACATTTATAGTGGCCAGCCCAGAATGGCAGTGCTTTTCCACATCCCTCCTACTCAAGAGGACAGATTTGCTCTTGGCATTCAAGAGACAAGAACTGCTTCCCTCCCTCAGCTTTACAGCTTCTTTCTTTAGAAAAAAAATCAACTCTCACCCACAGTCTGTGATCTTGTCCTAAGAGTTCAGACATGGCAATCAAAAAATTTGACATTCAGTTTTCCAAAATCTAGATTATACCACCTGAAATAAAACTACATGTGAGCTTTCAATCCAGAGTAGACTTTGGTATTTCCAGTTAGGTTCCTTTTAGGTCCCTACCCACAGCTTAAGGTAAAGATACACATGCCTCCCTACGCCTCCTGTCATCATCTGGTTTCTGCTCCTGATCTCCTGTAAGTATATTTAAGATTGAAGGCACATGTGTACGCATGCGCGCACGTGCGCGCGCGCACACACACACACACACACCCCCAAAGAACAAAGAATAATGCACAGAGATAATTAAGTTAAAAATCACATCTAGGGAAAATAATCTTTCACAGGCATGCACCTATTAAAAATACAGAAATCTGCTTTTCTAAACAAACATGTTACATGTCAGTTTGAGGCATTTAGATCTAGGTTAACGGGTGAAAATCTTCTTAAAAAATCATGCATGCACATTTGCTTTACCTTTGGATTAAAAAGAAACCTTTCCAATTATTTTCTTAAAGGAAGTTTTTTCCAAAGATAAATTGATATCTTTACCTATAGATAGAAAATTGCTAGCAACTTTTATAGGATATCTCAGTAGTTGTAAAATAAGTGTCTCTCCTACCAGATATCTTGCCACATTTGGGACTGGTGCATAGATGTATTGAGTTGGCCAAAAAGTTCATTTGGGTTTTAAAAATTTGAACGAATTTTTTGGCCAACCCAATATTTGGTTGTTGTATTTTAAGGAATTACAGAATTTTACACTTATTGCTTTCATTTCAATCATGTAACTAAAAAGTCTAGAGCATTATAGTCCAGTAGAAATATAATGTGAGCCAATATATAATTTAAACTTTTCTAGTAGCTGCATTAAATAAGTAGAAAAAAGGCACAATTAATTTTAATAATAGTATATTTTATTTAATCTGATACATCCAAAACACATTAAAATGTATTTAATGTGTTTATGTTCTATATAAACATAAAGCACATTAAAATATATAAGGTGTTCAGTAGCCACAGATGGCGTGGCTACTACATTGGCGCCTGTAGGTCTAGAGGCATGACTGGACACAGTGATTCAAATGAGGCATCAGGACCCATTGCTCTCCCGTTTTTCTATTCTGCTTCTCCTCTGTTGGCTTCATTCTAAAAGATATTCTCCTCATGGTAGCAAAATGGCTGGAACAGAAACAAGCTACATCTTTTCAGGTCCAGATCCCATAACCAAAAGGAATTTCTGTCTCCTCCACAGTGAGAGCAAAGTCCTGAATCAGTCAGTTGGGTGTCCATTCTTGAAGCAATTTCTATAGTGAGGAAGCAGGATGAAGGCCCAGGTCACATGACCAACCATGTAGTCCCATTAAACCACCCATGCTGACAGTAAGACAAGGGAAGGTCCTCAGAGGAAAAGCAGGTGCTGTCACCAGAAAATTGGCTGGGGCTGGACAGAAAATATTTGAAACAGAAGCAAGCAAAAACATCAGAGGTCTTCTCCAACAATCAGCAGAGTACAGGTGGTAATAACTGAAGCCCAGGTGTTGATGAAACCTCGCAGGGGTACGTGGATAAAGGGCCAGAGAGGAGAGCCCTGAAGGACTTTCATCTCCTAAGGATGAGCAGAGAAGGAGGAGACTGAAAAGGGGGTATGAGGAAGAGCCATGAAACTGATGAAAAGAAGGTGGGGAAACTGCTAACTCACAGATGCCAAAGTGAGACATTATTCTGAGGAGTCAATGGCATTTAAGGCAGCCAAGAATCAAGCAAGGTAAGTACCAAGAAGTAGTCAACATATTGAATGAAACATGGGCCTTAGACCTTGGCAAAAGCAGTTTAGGTGCAGCAGTGGTGCAGAAGATACCAATCAGTTGAGAGTAGGTCCAGTGGGAGGTAAGTAAATGTAGTCAAAGCATGAGGACTTTCTCAAGAAGTTTGGATGTGAATAGGAGGCGACATCTAAGATGGTCATTTGAGGAGGCTGTGCTCATGGTCACATGCTGAGGGAGGATTTATTAAATACAACATAAATTATTAAATACACTGAATATGATTTATTTCAGCATTAATAATTTTACAGTAAAATGAAATAATATGCAGTACAGTGTAGAACTAGGTTTAATTTCTTCTTCAATGACTGGCACTGAAGCTTGGCTTTCTTGCCTTGGTTTTCTCATTTGTAAAATGGAAGCAGTTATGCTGATTTCATGGCTATCTTGGATTAAATGAGATAATGAATGTAAAAAAGTACTCAGTAAATGTAATTATTGTCATTGTTCCTCTTCACCAGCCATTGGTGAATAAACTATATTGTTTCTTATTTCCATGCTTTTGCATTTGGCTTAGAATGTTTCTTCCCTTCTGCCATTAGCCTGATGAACTCCTGCTCACCCTGGAATACCCCCCAAAAAAGTGGCTTTCTCTCTGTTGCTTGTCTGCTCCCCTGCCCACAGATGCCCTCAACCACAGATGAAGCAGGGCTTTGCTGTCCTCATTCTCCATTGCCTTTGAATTGCTCCTGTGAGCTGACCCACATTGCCATCTCCAATGCAGATCTATGCTGGTCTGCACCCACAAGGCCAGTTTCTTGTACTAAAGTGAATATTCTATCCTAGGTATCATGTCTTCCTGCCCATGACTCTAGAAATTCAGTCTTCATAATTCAAGGACCTTTCCTTTTGAACTATTCAGACTCGTTCGTTTGCATTTCTCTTTCTAGCTTTTTCTGTTCCTGTTGGTGACAGCACAATTCTGTGCAACACTGAAAACCTGGAGGTACAGTTCTCCATGTGTTGCCTTCAGATGACAAATGTATTCTGCTGGTGCCTTGGGCAAAACGCCTTCTCCAAAATACCACTGTCTATGAATACTTCCTCCAACAAAACTCTAGCTTCAGTTACAGGGTGAAGGATTTTATGGACAGAAGGAAAGCTGCATTTCTCCCTTCCAGATTACTCAAAAGTTCATTCCTCTGTGGCTGCTTTCTGTAATCCACTCTGTAATGCTGGTCCTGGGTCCTTCCTATTCCTTCCACCCTTCACTCAGCTTCTGCAGCCAGAGTTAGATCTACTCACTGCCTTCTCAGCAGCTTCTGTTACTTAACTCTTTCCTACTATCTTATTTGTCCCCTTATAGGACAGGGGCTTCTCTATGGTGCAGAGGAAGTGTAATGGGCTCAAGGAAGATTCTAACTTTGTATTTTCTATACTGTCTTCATGTTCTTTTTCTTTCAACATGTTCTACTTTTTAAATTCATTTAAACTACAAGAATAAAAGCCTGGAATATTTTTTCCAAGTCTGATTTTCTTTGTATATTCCTTCCTCTTGGGAAAAAATTAAATGTGATTTTTTTTTTTTTTTTTGCATTCCTGACCTCCAGAAGCTGGAGTGCAGCTGTATGATGGGGGCGGTGGGTCAAATCCTGGGGATTAGTAATCCTCACCTTTCAAATGATGACAGCTCTTGAGTGACTTCCTTGGAAGCTTTGGTACACAAAAGAAGTTCAATAGAGAGCAGGTTTTGAATGTTGCCATTTTGTTGATTATTTCAATATACTATTAAGATATCATTGCTTAGAAACTGTTGAGAGGGATGGATGGGTCACTGGGTATAAGGAGATAGATATAAAGAAAAATCTTGGACACATCAAACTGGCTGTATTTATGAGACTAAATATTTTGCTAATTAGATGTATTTATCTCCTGATAGGAATTTCTTTATATTGAGAACCCAGAAGATTCAGAAAGACTCTTTGCTGCTTATGAGGCATCATCCAGAATGCACAGTAGAGTGTCTGGAACATAGCAGAGCACAGTAAATGTTTATTGGGGGACCTAATGCTCCGTTTGGTCTGCTCAAGTCAGAGCCAGCTCCTCTGTGCTCTGTCCTTGCTAACAGACTCTCCCAGCCATGGAGGTAAACCAGAGCAGACTGATGGATTTCACCCAAAGCTGTTAATCCGTTAACAATTGGCTGTAAAAGTATGCTTATGGAAACAAAATGGGAAAACTAAAAACCAGATTTGCAGTTGCAGTGTAAAGATATAATTGCCATGTGTTGGAAGAAAGAAGGGCCCCTTGCAGATTGTAACTGTTATTTTCATACATGAAGAAAATGTCCTGGATTTAGTGAATTTTCTTTGGTCATCAGCAAAATGGAATTTCTGATTTAGAGCACCAAACTGATTTTTTTTTATTCTGCTGTTATTCACTTTTTTTCATCCAAACATTTGGGGAAAAAAAAAAAAATAGGCCCCTGATAAATTGATCAGGCAATTCTCTTACCAGCTTGTGATCTTGGGTAATTCACTTAACTTCCTGAGTCTTGATTTCCTCATTTGTAAAATGGGTATAAATATCTATTTGTGGGATGATTGGATGAGAGGATGTGTATAAAACATCTAGTAGAGTGCTTAGAACACAGAACAGTTATTCAAAAATAGCAGAAAACAACAGAATTTGCTTCCACAGTGCTGCTGCTCAATACTGGGTAGGCTTAAGCCCCTTGTATTATTCCTGACTCCAGTGAAGCAGAATCTATAGGATGTGTGTATATTGTACATGTGTGTGTGTACAGAGAGAGAGATTGACTTTATGGAATTGGCTCACACAGTTGTGGAGGCTGGCAAGTCTAAAATCTGTAGGGTGAGCTAGCAGGCTGGAGGCCCAGGAGAGAGAAAGCTAATGATGTTACAGTGGAAGTCCAAAGGCCGCCTGCTGCAGAATTCACTCTTGTTTCAGGAATGTCAGGCTTTAAACTGATTGAGTCCTACCCACAGGATGGAGGGCAATCTATTTTACTCAAAGTCTACTGATTTAAATGTTCATTTCATCCAAAAACACCCTGACATAAATATCCAGAACAGTGTTTGAATGTGTATTTAGGCACTGTGGCCCAACCAAGTTGACACATAAAATTAACCATCACACTCCCTTTGTTTATTATCCAGTACTGCCTCAGATGAAAACAGCCTCCTGATGGGTCTTTCTGCTTCCACTCTTGCTTCCTACCAGTACATTTATAAACAGTAGCAAGAAACAACACTTGGATTCCTTCTTTCTCATGCTTAACTCCAATGGCCTCCCCTTGCACTTACAATTAAAGCCAGTTTCTTATCAGTGTTTATAAGGCATTGCATGTCCTGGTCTGCTCTGACCTCACTTTACTAGAACCATCTGTGGTTGCTCTCCTCCTGTGTCACTTAAGGTAATACCTGTCATTGTAACTGATAAAAACCTGGAATCTCAGTGACTTAACACAGCACAGGTTTATACCTTACAGTGGTAGGCGATTTCTGACATGGCTACCAAAGATCCTTGCCTCCTGGTATTGATGCCTTAGTGTAATCCCTTCCCCTTTGGGCTTCCCTGGTAGCTCAGCTGGTAAAGTGTCTGCCTGCGATGCAGGAGACCCTGGTTCAATTCCTGGGTTGGGAAGATCCACTAGAGAAGGGATAGGCTACCCACTCCAGTATTCTTGGGCTTCCCTGGTGGCTCAAGCGGTAAAGAATCTGCCCACAATGCGGGAGATCTGGGTTTGATCCCTGGGTTGGGAAGATCCCCTGGAGAAGAGAAAGGTTACCCACTCCAGTATTCTGGCCTGGGGAATTCCTTGGACTGTATAGTCCATGGGACTGCCAGAGTTGGACACGACTAAATGACTTTTACTTTCACCTTTTCTCTTCCCCCTTAGTGCGGGCTGGATCTAGAAACTTGCTTCTAACAGAATATGGTAGAAGTGATGGGCTGCCACTTCTATGATTAGAGGACAGAAGACTGTGACTTCCACCTTATTAGTGCTCTCTGGTGCCTTGTGTGCACTTGTTCTAATGAATGTTGGAAGGGCATATGTGGCAAGGAACTGAGGGTAGCCACTTGCCAACTGTCAGCAAAGAACCGAGGCTCAAAGTCCAATAGCCCTGAAGGAACTGAGTCCTGTCAATAACCACAGAAGTGAGCTTGGAAGCAGATTCTAGGTGGTCCATTTTATTGGCATATAGGGGCTTGTAGTATTCTGTATTTATGTGGTGTTGGTTGTAACTTCTTTTTCATTTCTAGTTTTATTGATTTGAGTCTCCTCCCTTTTTTTCTTGATGACTCTGACTAGAGGTTTATCAATTTTGTTTATCTTTTCAAAGAACCAGATTTTAGTTTCACTGATCTTTTCTATTGTTTTCTTTGTTTCTGTTTCATTTATTTCTGCTCTGATCTTTATGATTTCTTTCCTTCTACTAATTTTGAGTATTGTTTGTTCTTCTTCCTCTAGTTGCTTTATGTTTAAGGTTAAGCCGCTTACTTGAGATTTTTCTTGTTTCTTGAGGTAAGCTTGTATTGCTTATAAATTGCCCTCTTAGAATTATTTTTGCTGCATCCCATAGGTTTAAGATCATCACATTTTCATTTGTCTCTGGGTATGTTTTACCTTTCCTCTTTGATTTCTTCCATGATCCATTGGTTATTTGGTAGTATATCGTTCACTCTCCACATGTTTGTGTTTTTTGCCATTTTTTCCTGTTGTTGTTATTCAGTTGCCCAGTCATGTCTGACTCTTTGCAACCCATGGACTGCAGCATGCCAGGCCTCTCTGTTCCTCACCATCTCCCAAAGTTTGCCCAAGTTCACATCCATTGCATCAGTGATGCCATCCAGCCATTTCATCTTCTGACAGCCTGTTCTCCTTCTGCCCTCAATCTTTCCCAGCATCAGGGACTTTTCCAATGAGTCAGCTGTTCACATTCTAATCTCATAGTGCTGTGGTCAGAAAAGATGCTTGATATAATTTCAATTTTCTTAAATTTACCATGGCTTGCTTTGTGGCTCAGCGTGTGATCTATCCCGGCAAATGTTCCATGCTGCTTTTGAATAGAACAGTCTCTCTCTTTCTCTCTGGGTGTGTGTATATCTGTCTGTCTCTTGAGATACAGACAGACACACACACAGAGATATGATAATATATATATGTGTATACATTATACACACACATACACATATACACACACACATACACATACATATCAGTTAAGTCCAGCTGGTCTAATATATCATTTGAGGCTGGGTCTTGGCCTTCTGGTGGGCAAAGTCACACCAAGGGGTTTGTCTAGACGTGGCTGTGGGTTCAGGAAGTCTTTAGGCATCCTGTTTGCTGACTGAGGGGGCTATAGTCCCACCTTGTTGGTTGCTTGACCTGAGGCATCGCAGCACTGTTGCCTATAGGCTATTGGCTGGGACCAGGTCTTGGTGCTAATGATCCAAGCAAGATGTCTGCTTCCATTTAGAGTTCAAGTAGATGAACCCTTCCCAGTATTTTCACCTTGCTTTTCTGATTCCAGAGAGAGACATAGCTGCCCTCTACTTCCCCATGAGATCCTCCAAGACCAACAGGTAGGTCTGAGCCAGATTCCTATGAAGTCACTGCTTTTTCTCGGTGTCCTGGTGTACATGAGACCTTGGTGTGCCTTCCAAGAAAGGAGTCTCTGTTTCACTGGTTCTGTGGATCTCCTGTGATCAAGCCCTGCTGGCCTTCAAAGCCAAATGCTCTGGGGTCACCTCCTCCTGATGGCAGACCCCAAGGCTGGGGAGCCTGACATGGAGCTCAGACCTCTCCTATGGGAGAATTGTGAAATATAATTATTCTCCAGTTTGTGAGTCACTGTCCCAGGGATATGGGATTTAATTACACTGTGAGTGTGCCCCTCCTACTGTCTTACTGTGGTTTTTCTTCTTTGTCTTTGGGTGTAGTGTATATTTGTTTGTAGTTCCAGTCTTTTTTTTTTTTTTTTAATCAATGATTGTTCAGCAATTATTTATGATTTTCATATCCACATAGGAGGAGGTGAGCTCATGATCCTTCTACTCTGTTATATTGTCCCAGATCCTTTTAAGGCATTTTCAACTTACAATGGATTTATTGAAGTGTAATAGTAAATTGAGGAAGACACATATTTTTCTTTGGTCATCACTGAGTCACATGGACTCATCTATCTAGGTGGGCTGGAAAATTCAGTCTCTGGTTGGGCAGCCACTTGATAGTTATAATCAACATTGGAAGGAGAGGTTTGGTGGAGAGAAAGTGGTTCTCAGCATGCCCCTAAACCTGCTTTTTTCTCAGTTATATGACATGATAAATGTTGTCCTTCCTTTTTGCATGAAATGTGTTGCCCGAATGGTTAGCTACCTATCAACATATAAATCCTTGTTTAAATGACATTTCTTTTCTTTGGACAGGACTTCCCAAGTGTCCTACATAGAATAGGCTTCAGTTCAGTTCAGTTCAGTCGCTCAGTCATGTCCGACTCTTCGACCCCATGAATTGCAACACACCACGCCTCCCTGTTCTTCACCAACTCCTGGAGTTCACTCAAACTCACATCCATCGAGTCGGTGATGCCATCCAGCCATCTCATCCTCTGTCATCCCCTTCTCCTCCTGCCCCCAATCCCCCCCAGCATCAGAGTCTTTTCCAATGAGTCAACTCTTTGCATGAGATGGCCAAAGTACTGGAGTTTCAGCTTAAGCATCATTCCTTCCAAAGAACACCCAGGACCGATCTCCTGTAGAATGGACTGGTTGGATCTCTTTGCAGTCCAAGGGACTCTCAAGAGTCTTCTCCAGCACCACAGTTCAAAAGCATCAATTCTTCGGCGCTCAGCTTTCTTCACAGTCCAACTCTCACATCCATACATGACCGCTGGAAAAACCATAGCCTTGACTAGACGGACCTTTGTTGGCAAAGTAATGTCTCTGCTTTTGAATATGGTATCTAGGTTGGTCACAACTTTCCTTCCAAGGAGTAAGTGTCTTATAATTTCATGGCTGCAATCACCATCTGCAGTGATTTTGGAGCCCCAGAAAATAAAGCCTGACACTGTTTCCCCATCTATTTGCCATGAAGTGATGGGACCAGAGGCCATTATCATAGTTTTCTGAATGTTGAGCTTTAAGCCAACTTTTTCACTCTCCACTTTCACTTTCATCAAGAGGCTTTTGAGTTCCTCTTCACTTTCTGCCATAAGGGTGGTGTCATCTGCATATCTGAGTTTATTGATATTTCTCCTGGCAATCTTGATTCCAGCTTGTGCTTCTTCCAGCCCAGCATTTCTCATGATGTACTCTGCATATAAGTTGAATAGCAGGGTGATAATTTACAGCCTTGACATACTCCTTTTCCTATCTGGAACCAGTCTGTTGTTCCATGTCCAGTTCTAACTGTTGCTTCCTGACCTGCATGTAGGTTTCTCAAGAGGCAGGTCAGGTGGTCTGGTATTTCCATCTCTTTCAGAATTTCCCACAGTTTATTGTGCTTACCTCTACAGTATTTTAAACTGCAGCCCTTTATTTGTTTCTATTGTAACATTTGTTACAAACTGTGATTACCTTATAAGTCATTGCTTTTCACTCTCTCCACTGCTCAAGTGTAAGCTTCAGGAAGTCAGGACTGTTCATCATTATATTCTTGCATCTAGCCCAGCATCTGGCACTGTTGTGAAATAAATGAATAAACAGCTGTTTTAAAAGAGTGAGGTTACACACTTCCTGGGAATTAACTGATAGAACCATATAAAAAGTATTCTTCTCCCAGTACCTCTCAGTAAAACACCTTGACAAAATGTTAGGGGTTGAAGGTAAGGGCTCAAGGAAACCAAGAGAACGATTGTGGTCTGTATGAGGCAAGCTGGAATTTGGAATTTTACTCCTGGGATGAGGAGAAAAGAGCAGAACAGCAGGTTAAAAGGGAGAGGAAGACTGGTAAGCCAGTGAGGCATGAAGAACTTGGATGTTTTTGGGAGAATGATGCAGATGCTTAGAAATTCTGTTGCAGGATTACCATGAATGGGAAAATGTTTACTGTGAATTCCAGTGGGATCCACAAGTGCCATGACCTGTTTTTAGTAGGATCTATTGTCTTCACATGCACTTTATGTGAGTGTGTGTAGGCATGCATAGGGTCATTCAAAACTAAGAAGAGGCTACCTTGTGTACTTTTTAACCCACTGAAGGATGGAACCAGCAGGTACAGAAGTGCAAATCCAAAAGTTAGAAAACATGTTGAGAATTAAAATCTGAAGAATTTACCAACATCTTTATAAAAATTTCAGAATTCCCATGGGATGTGAAATAGCTTAAGTTTTCCACACTGAGATTTTGAGTCTCAGGGATGCCAGCTGATACATTTCTCACCAACCTTCTGATTTTCTACTGTTGTAGTCTTTATCACCATCATGTAGATGCCTAACTGGGGTGGCTCCTGCCAGCCCCACTTGAATGTAAGATCCTGTAACTAGTTCTGGCCAGTGTAACATTCATGGAAGTTATATATTCTACATCAAGATTTATACATGAAAAATCTCCCTGCATTCTTCTACTTTTCTCTTTTCCATTTGTCATCCAGGTATTCAAGTCTAAGGTGATCTTAGAAGCTGTATATTGAAGATGGCAGAGTCTCTGTGAGCCCCAGTCCTGGAAGTCACACGTTTCAGAGAACTTCAGGTACAAGTGAGAAGATCTCTCCATCGGGAATAAGAAAAGCAAATACCAAATCATCACTTATATATGCCTTATATCTGATATATGCCTAATGTACTTACGGAAGATAAAGGAGCAGTCATATAGAAAACATAGTTGAGGTTTTGGCCAATAGTGCCCTAAGAGCCTTTGGAACCAGAGGGGCTTACTTATTTACTATCTTATCCGCAAATGGGTCAGCTCATTTCGAGTGAACTATTTCCAGTGGTCTGTTAAAAATAACTCAATTGGTGGGAAGTCCTCTCTGCATGGATTCAACGTCCCTTCTCTGGGAGGTTGTTAGAGCCTACCCAGCATCTTTTGTAGAGAGTAGTGAGATAAGGAAATGAAGTGGGTTTTTGTGCCGCCAGAGTAAACTTCTTGCAAAGTTCTGGGATGAGGAAAGGATGGCAGCAATTGTTAGCCATTGTCTTTCTCCCTCATGTCTTTGCAGAGGGCAGTGAAGTCAGCACGGTTTTCTCAGTCTCAATTCATCTATGGCCAGGATAGGGAAATGCCACACAACTCCAGAATGGAGTAAGAGTATTTGTTCAGTACAGAAGTAGTGGCTTATCAACACAAACATCAAGGTGAACAAGACAGGAGGAACTTCCTGAGAGTCCTAGGACCCAATAGACTTTGTCTTTTCCATAGAAAATCTCCATGCCTGTGGAGAAAGGATCCTATTTAACTTTTTCTCTTGGAATGTAAACATTGAGGAGAGATCTATGCCATATCCTCTCCTTGTTAAATAAAGCACCTTGGAGGAAATGTGGCAGAATCCTGGTTTGAGAACATCTTTTTGGAAGCCGGAATTGTGATTTAAAGTCAAGAGAAAGAAATAGTTCTTCTCCAACTTCAGTTTCGGGAAAGCATTTATCTTCCTCACTCTCATCTAGACTCTCAGTTTGTGCTTAGGGAAGACAGATGTGTCCTGCAGGTCTTTCCTCCCTCATGTGAAAAAGAGAGCAGTGCATCATATTTGGCTTGTGAACAAACAGAGAATATCAGCTTCCATTTCACAAATACATCCATTCACTTGGAGGAGTGTTTCCCTCTGGCTGAGGGAGCAGAATGCCCATTACAGTGTATTCTGTGTGTCCCTAGGCTTTAATATATCTCAGAGCAGCTCTCCTCAGCATTCCACATTATAAAATCAATCTCTATTTAAGTAAGAGGAGGATATTTATTTCTTAATTTTTTAATAATGTATTTTGTGATTTGTTAGAGCTTCAGTATTGTATTATTTATTTATTGTGCCTATAGGGTGCATTGCTGCTTGGTAATAGAGGAGCTATGGAAACTTGAGACCTAAGCAGAAATGAGTTCAATAATATTGCTACACTCTAGGACTTTATCCAAAATTAACAAAAGAACAAAAGTGCAAGGCAATGATAACCCATCTGACAGCATTTTGAGAGTGTTTGTGAAAGAATAGTGATGAGGATTTTATAAGAATGGCAGACAAGGGGAAATGACAAATGGATGGATTTTTAATCAGAACTATTTCATAAACCTCATAAAACTGGATTTACTGTGTTCTTGGTGTGTGTGTGTCTATCTGTCTCTATGTTTTTATTTAATGCTTTAATAAGGTAAAAGCTATCTAAGGACTTGATCGAACTTAAATATTTTCCCCATCCTCTTGCAAATCATATAGGCAAGAATGGTGATGAATGTAGCTTGGGACAAAGATGCCTTCACTTTGATTCCAAGGCCTGCTGGCTGTTGAAAAGAAGGGAGATCTCCACATGGAAAAAGGGGTACAGTTTTGTTTATTCTTATTGTTTGTTAAATAGCATAAAATGTGATTCTTAATTTTTGTCCCCCAAACTTAAAGTAATAGGAAGTAATTCTCTACTTTCTTGAAAATTTCCTTGAAAATTCTCTAATGTACATAGGAATGATGTCATAAAAATTGGTAACAGATAAAAATCAGGGGTAAATTGACATGTTTAACTCAAAAGATTTCTACACCTATAAGACATTACTCAAATTCTGTTACTAGTGATATGATTGGAGGAGGAAATGGCAACCCACTCCAGTGTTCTTGCCCGGAGAATCCCATGGACAGAGGAGCCTGGTGGGCTGCCGTCTATGGGGTCGCACAGAGTCGGACACGACTGAAGCAACTTAGTAGCAGCAGCAGTGATATGATACTAATTAGGGCCAATACCCTCCAATGATTTAGGTTTCTTTAACTCTTATTAATCTTGATGGGCATTTCAGGAAAATTATATCATGCTGATGACACCATTTGACATTAAGCAATAAATAAAGGCAGCGAAGGACACTTGCCCTTGGTGGAAAGATGCCATCTTTAGTGAGCCAGGCAGTCAGCCAGTCTGTCAACAACATTTATTGAGTGCCTAATGAGAGAGGGTGCCATGAGACAGGGAGGAGACAAGGCTCTGGCCTTGAGGGGCAGCCAGGACAATGATGGAGTCAGAGAAGAGGCAGAGACATGCCCACAGAAAGCTGGAGAAGCAGTGTCTCACTGAGCAGAGCATAAGGGCCATCCAGGGGGTGGGCAGCTCGCCTTTGCTGAGCCCGATGGCACAGGAACCCTCGCTAGTCTAAGAGTATCAGCGAGCTTATTGGGTACTCATGCAATCCTCTGAGGGAAGTGGTTTCAATTTCTCCAAGTCTCAGTTTTCCTCAACTGACTGCTCAAGCGAGCAGTCAAGGTGTGGCAAAGCCAGAGTGGGTGCAGTTTGTCCCACCATGTGGGAGGTCAGGGGCACTGATGCCTGACAGGAGAGGCAGGCAAGGAGAGCACAGCCTTAGCTACATATGTTTGAGGCTCCTCACCTTTTCAGGCTCTCCCCCACTTTTTTTTTTAAGTCAGGTTCCTAATGAAGGGAAGAACTATGAAATTCCTATTTTCAGATTTGGTTGAGGAGATGACAGAAGAATCTGTGCACATTTGGTTCTAGCACATGTTCAGTCCTGTCATATTTGTGTGATTTGTGCTAGTGGAAGCAAATTTATGGCTGACTGCTTGTGTGATCTAGTAAGTTCTCAGTAGCATAGCAGGGCAGAGCCTGCTGATTCTTCCTTCTGTTTTCTTTCAAGGTGCAGTTCAGGGGTCCTTCTTTTTAATGGGCTGCAAATCTTCATTCACTTCCTATTTGTCCTGGAGCTGGAACCAACAAAGGGAAGGCAGAGCAAACTTAGTCTGCATTGTCTTGTTGTAGAGAAGGTTCTTCCCATAAACTCTCTGTAACCTCATTCTTGGGGCCCTGGAGATCACAGCACAGAAGAGAGATTAATTGGCCTTTGGGACTAGACAAGATCCATAAAGACTTAGGTTGTAGCCATAAGAAGACATAGAGACTGGTTAAAGTAATAGAAATCCTTCATTAATAAGCTGGTTTTTCAATATTGACAAAAGCACGAATGAAAAGTTTGGTTTTTCTTTTTAATTCTTTGGAAGAGATAGAGTTGGAACAGAATGACTGTGTTCTAATCAGACTCAGTCTTAGGAAGCCAAGTCATGGCTCACATGTATGGGAAGGGAGGCCATCCAAACCTGGGTATGACATAACCACATCTACTTGCTGGAAGACTCGAATATGGGATATACTTATTCTTTGTTTCCAAATAGAGTATTTCCAAATGAATTCCTTACAAATGAAATAGGCTTACATATCGGTATGATTAGGACATCCATTCATTTAACAAACACATGTGGATCATCTACCCTGGGTCAAACAGAAGACTAGGTCCTGGGAGTTTGGAAAAGACTGTCCTTCCCATGTACTTAGGGAGCTCCATTGCAATAGGGAGGAGCAGGTGTAGAGAACAGCGTAGAACAGAGCATGCCACGCATGTACCATAGACGTATGGGCGAGCTACCAGGGCTGAGGAGGGCAGAGGAGCCTGTGTTTTGTGGCAAACATGTACACCATTACTCTAGAACATTGTGAAACAGAGTGAATGATTTATTTCATGGCTTGGAGGCCGCGGAAAGTCTCATTCGTTTGCAAGTATGCGGTCTCACGCATTAGAAGACAGGACAGTTGCTGTGCAGCTGCTGCAGCTATTTAGCATGTATGGAAATAGGATGGGACAGGGTTGGAGGAATGGGAGATGTAGTTGCTCAAAGGCTGATTGTCCATTTCCCCCCTATCCCGTTGCAGGCCTTCCAACTGTAAGTGCAGAAACATTCTTTGATTTCACAGAATGTGTGGAAAGAGAAGGTCAGCCTGACAGTCTCTGAATATTGAAAGTTTGCTGTGGCCACAGCAAGACAGGAAGGTAGGCCATTTATCAGGATCATGAGTGGGTAATCCAAAGGGAGTGGGTGAGTATGTCATACAAACAAACACAAACTTCTGAGGATGAAGTGAATTTTGATCCACTACATTATGATTTTAATGGATTAGGAAATTTGGCTCATTATAATAGCCTGCTCCAGTATTCTTGCCTGGAAAATTCCATCAACAAAGAAACCTGGCAGACTACAGCCTATGGGGTTGCAGAGAGGTGGACATAACTGAGCGACTGAATCTGCACACATGCATAATAGCCCTATGAACAAAATAAAGGTATATTGTTATTTTGAAGTGAAAAATAGAACCTAAACCAAATTAAACCAGAGTTTTTTGAAAACAGAGTATCACTAGAGGCAATGGTAAGCAAAACAAAGGAAAAAACAGCAGAAGATTTTAAGTTTTGTTTTTGTTTCTATCCTTTCTATAATGGAAAATTTCAAACATAATCAGAAATCAGAACTAGTAAAAACTCATGTACTCATCACCCAGCTTCAGTAATTTCATGAGTTCATGCCCAATCTTGTCTCATTTATAATACCCCATCCCCCAACTCCACACCGCTCCCACTAGTCCCAGGGATTAGGATGGCACTGTTGACTGTCAGTTTAGGACCAGGCACATCAAATAAGAAGAGCAGTGAGCAAGGAAAGAGTTGCACCAATTGTGTGGCTTCACCAGGTGGTGCCAAGTGAACTGGTGACATCTGTGTCCCCATGTTTGTTCTTTTGCCTGCTTCAAGCTTTCCAATTCTTCCCAGTGCCAGGAAGTAAGAAACAAGTTGTCTAGGTATTTCATGCTCTAATAAAGGACTGTATGTATGGAAAGAAGATGGCAGGGAAGGAGAGCAGATAGAAAGAGGAAGGTAGGACTGAGGGGCAGAGCATAAAAGATTAAGCTTGCAGGTGGCCAACAGTGCTGTTGGAAGATTGGGAAAACTCACTGCACTCCCCAGCTCTTCCTCCAGCTTTTCTTCACTCCATCCTCCAGGTGAATGGGCTGAACCATTGCCAATTCCCCGTAGTCCTCACCTGTCTTGATCCCAGGTTTCTTCAGACGCTGCCACTGAGTCTTGAGTGCTACCCCTTCCCTTTCATCCCATGTCCACATGAGGTCCCCTTGGGTCCCAGGTCTGGGGCAGTGCCTTCTAGTATCCTCCCAGCTGCCTGCACTCATGCTGCTGGAGCAGTCCATGTGTTGTGTTAACTCCCTGTCCAGTCACTTGTCTTCCCCAACAGACTGTGGACTACATAGGGGCAGGCTTGTGATGGCTTTGTTGTGTATCCCCATGTATACTGAGGGCCCAGCATGCAGTAGATGTTCAATGTAATTTTTACTGAATGCATTAAAAAAAAGCTGAAAACAAAATATGTAGGATATGCAAAAATGCATATCCAAGAACAGGGGAATGACTCCGGGCTCCCTTCGTGGTAATTAGACAAAAGGTGACTCTTCTTGAGAAAAAATGCCACTTCGAAGGTAGGGCACCCTGTGTGTGAGCTGATTCAGTCTTTACTGGCCTCTCCATTAGGTATCCTCATGCAGGGAACAACCTGCCCAACCATGAGCAGCAAATCTGGAGGGATCTTTGTACCAATGGTTCTCTAGTCTGATTACATATTAGAAAAAGTTGCTCTTCGAAGCTATCCTTGTCCAAGCCCCAACCTCAGAGATTCAGATTTAACTGATCTTGAGGCACTGGTTTATCAGTGTATTTTTAATGCCCCCCGCCTGCCCCGCCCCAAGTATTGCAGCCTGGGCTGAGAACTATAGCTTTGGACTTAACCATTATGAATATCTCAAACTAGGCTGTATTGCAGTTGTGGATTTGCACTGTATACCTGTGTATCAACATGCTGATGGGTCCACATGCCAGCTGAAATGCTAAAGCCAATACCTACCACTGGCACTTCTAGATTAACTGCCAAGAGCCGTTGCCGTTAACATCTACCTTCAAATGCCCAGGTTGGTGCCCCACCCCCACCCCAAACTGTCTTGCATCAAGAAGGAAGCTAAGAGGCAGCTTAACCCCTACCCAGAAATGCAACTCAAGATTGTGGGAGCAAGAGTTCCAAACTAACTCCTGCTCACATCTGGCTGTGCAACCTTGAAAATTCCCTGCTTCAGTTACCTTGGTTATAAAATTAAACTAATGGTATGGACCTACTTGCCAGAAATGTCATAAGATTTAATGAGCAAATAATTGTAATGTGCTCTATAAATATAAATTGTTGTGAAACTGCTAAATAATTTCATTGTGTAAAATTCCATAGAAATTTATCCTGTTCTTTTAGTTTTTTTAATCACTATTTATTTGATTTATGCATGCAAGACAGCATTTGCTAAAAACCCTTTCTTACACGGGTATTCTCTTTGATTTATTCTCTTTCATTCTGCCAGCACACAGCCTGACACATGTATAAAGGATTTGCAAGAAAAATCACTTAATGCATAGCATTTCCTTTGTTGTGACTGTCTTATCATGAACTGTTATAGTTGTCACTTATTCTCAGAACTGTTTGTCTAGTTTTTGCTCAGGCTTATAAATACTCACCTTGGACATGGTTTATAGACAGTGTAGGGAAAACAAATACATATGCTGGAATAGTCAACTTAGATTTATTCTTACTTAAGGAAAAAAAGGCTTAAAGTTTTAACGTGTACTTGATAAGCTATAATTCAGCCTGAAAGATGGAAGCGGTTTGTATTTACTCTCCTGGGTAAGCTCAACATTTAAGGTTTCAACTCTTTTCTGTACCTCTTCAGTAGGTTTTGTCTTTCCCAGAAGACCTGAACTCAAAGCACAATTTCCAAGAATGCTATTACCAGAGGAATGGGGACTTTTAACCAACTATAAACTGTAGAGGAGTGGAACATGAGGGCCTCAAGAATTTGAGTGTGAAGTACTGTAAACAGTTCAGTCACTCAGTCATGTCCAAATCTTTGAGACCCCATGGACTGCAGCATGCCAGGCCTCCCTGTCCATCACCATCTCCCGGAGTTTACTCAAAACTCATGTCCATTGAGTCAGTGATCCCATCCAACCATCTCATCCTCTGTTCATTCCTTCATCCCTTCTCCTCCTGCCTTCAATCTTTCCCAGCATCAGAGTCTTGTCTTTTTTTTTTTCAATTCAATATGTTTTTTTTTTATTTTTTAACTTTACAATATTGTATTGGTTTTGCCATATATCAAAATGAATCCGCCACAGGTATACATGTGTTCCCCATCCTGAACCCTCCTCCCTTCTCCCTCCCCATACCATCCTTCTGGGTCGTCCCAAATGAGTCAGCTCTTCACATCAGGTGGCCAAAGTATTGGAGTTTCAGTTTCAGCGTCAGTCCTTCCAATGAATATTTAGGACTGATTCCATTTAGGATGGACTGGTTGGATCTCCTTGCTGTCTAAGGGACTCTCAAGAGTCTTCTCTAACACCACATTTCAAAAGCATCAATTCTTCGGTGATTGTGAACAGACTCAACTACTAATGTACCAGATGTGTCTCAGAATGCCAGCCCTTTGAAAATGTGTGAAGTATAAAGTTTGCCCCTGGTCATGCTAAATCTCTTGACATCAATCTCCATTCCCAAAACATTACCTTTCCTCTTCTAGAAGAAAGCCATCCAGTTTCACCAGGCAGTGGTCTTGAGTGTGCTCTCCAGAAAAGGCAGAGAGCCTGGCATGAAGGCAGGAAGTACCTTTCCTCACGTGTCACTAGAGATGCCGTGTGCTATGGTTTAGAGTCACAGCACCCAGCTTTTTTTTTGCACTCTGAGGTAAGTCATTTCATTTTTTTTAAGCCTCAGTTTCCTGATCTGTAAGATGAAGACAGAAGTGCCCAAAAGGATTATTGTAGGGACAAATGACATGGTCCACTTGAGCCATCAGTAAACTGTTAAACACACAAAGGGTCTGCTGAATCCGAATTATAAAATGTCCAGATCTTAATCCACAGAAAAAAAGCTACACTAAAAATGAGACAGGATAGTACAAAGTAAAGGAAAACATCAGACTTTGGTTTCAGAAGACATGTAAACCTTTCCCTGCCATTAATTGGTTGTGTGACCTTAGGTAAGTCACTTCTCCCACCCAATGTTCCCTGTTGCAGAATGAAGATAATGGTGTCCATCTTACAGAGTACTAGGATTACTATTAAATAAAATAACACAAATGAATCCTTAGAGAAATGGAAGGGTTGATAGAGTTGTTGACAATGATTTTCATTGCCTTGTTTTTAGGAAACTCTTCAATAGTCTTTTAAGCAATGATAGATTTGAGATTTAAAAATATTAGTATCTCAGAAACACAAAGGGTCATTATATGACTATATGACTATAAAATGGACAACATAGAAGAACTGGACAAATTCTTAGAAAGATATAGCTTTCAAAGACTGAACCAAGAAGAAATAGAAAATATGAACAGACCAATCAAAAGTACTGAAACTGTGATTAAAAATCTTCCAACAAACGAAGTCCAAAAGCAGATGACTTCACACAGTGAAGCCTATCAAACATTTAGAGAAGAGTCAAAACCTATCCTTCTGAAATTCTGCAAAGAACTGCATAGGAAGGAACAGAAATGTCATAAGATTTAATGAGCAGATAATTGTAAAGTGCTCTATAAATATAAATTGTTGTGCAATTCCTAAATAACTCATCTCTATGAGACCATCATCACCCTGGTACCAAAATCAGACAAAGATACCACAAAAAAAGAAAACTGGTTGGATCTCCTTGCTGTCCAAAGGGACTCTCAAGAGTCTTCTCCAGCACCACATTTCAAAAGCATCAATTCTTTGGCACTCAACCTTCTGTATGGTTCAACTCTCACATCTGTAGAGACTACTGGAAAAACCATAGCTTTACCTATATGGAGTTTTGTCAGCAACATGATGTATCTGCTTTTTAATATGCTGTCTAGGTTTGTTATAGCTTTTCTTCCAAGGAGCAAGCATCTTTTAATTTTATGGCTGCAGTCACTGTCTACAGTGATTTTGGAGCCTATGAAAATAAAATCTGTCACTGCTTCCACTTTTTCCCCATCTATTTGACATGAAGTGATGGAATCAGATGCCATGATCTTAATTTTTTAAGTGTTGAATTTTAAGCCAGCTTTTTCACTCTTGTCTTTTACCCTCATCAAGAGGCTCTTTAGTTCCTCTTCGTTTTCTGCCATTAGAGTAGAATCATCTGCATATCTGAGGTTCTTGATATTTCACCCAGCAATCTTGATTCCAGATTGTGAGTCATCCAGCCCAGCATTTTGCATAATGTGTTGGCCACAGGACTGGAAAAGGTCAGTTTTCATTCCAATCCCAAAGAAAGGCAGTGCCAAAGAATGTTCAAACCACCACACAATTGTACTCATCTCACAAGCTAGCAAAGCAATGCTCAAAATTCCCCAAGCTAGGCTTCAGCAGTATATGAACCAAGACTTTCCAGATGTACAAGTTGGATTTAGAAAAGGCAGAGGAACCAGAGATCAAATTGCCAACATTCACTGCATCATAGAAAAAACAAGAGAATTCCAGATAAACATCTACTTCTGCTTCATTGACTACACTAAAGACCATGTGTGGATCACAACAAACTGTGGAAAATTCTTAAAGAGATGGGACTATCAGACCACCTTACTTGCCTCCTGAGAAACCTATAGGCAGGTCAGGAACCAACAGTCAGAACCAGACATCAAACAATGGACTGGTTCCAAATTGGGAAAGGAGTATGTCAAAGCTGTATATTGTCACCCTGCTTATTTAACTTATATGGAGAGTACATCATGTGAAATGCCAGGCTGGATGAAGTACAGGCTGGAATCAAGATTGCAGGGAGATTGCAATAACCTCAGATATACAGATGACATCACCTTTATGACAGAAAGAGAAGAGAACTAAAGAGTCTCTTGATGAAGGTGAAAGAAGAGAGTGAAAAAGCTAGCTTAAAATTCAACGTTCAAAAAACTAAGATCATGGCATCTTGTGCCATCACGTCATGGCAAATAGTTGGGGAAATAATGGAAACAGTGACAGGCTTTCTTTTCTTGGGCTCCAAAATCACTGTAGATGGGGACTGTAGCCATGAAATTAAAAGACACTTGCTCCTTGGAAGAAAAGCTATGACAAACCTAGACTTCATATTAAAAAGCAGAGACGTTACTTACCGACAAAGGTCCATCTAGTCAAAGGTATGGTTTTTCCAATAGTCATGTATGGATGTGCGAGTTGGACCATAAAGAAGGCTGAGTGCTGAAGAATTGATGCTTTTGAATTGTGGTGTTGGAGAAGACTCTTGAGAGTCCCTTGGACAGCAAGGAGATCCAACCAGTCTATTCTAAAGGAAGTCAGTCCTGAATATTCATTGGAAGGACTGAAGCTGAAACTCCAATACTTTGGCCACCTGATGTGAAGAACTGACTCATTGGAAAAGACCCTGATGATGGGAAAGATTGAAGGCAGGAGGAGAAGGGAGGAAGGAATGAACAGAGGATGAGATGGTTAGATGGCATCACTAACTTGATGGACATGAGTTTGAGTAAACTCCAGGAGTTGGTGAAGGACAGGCAAGTCTGGCGTGCTGTAGTCCATGGGGTCACAAAGTCAGATACAACTGAACAACAACTCTGCGTATAAGTTAAATAAGCAGGGTAACAATATACAATCTTGATGTATTCCTTTTCCAATCTGGAACAAGTCCATTGTTCTATATCTGGTTCTGTTTCTTCTTTTCCTGCATATAAGTTTCTCAGGAGACTGGTAAGGTAATGTGATATTCCTATCTCAAGCTTCCCACAGTTTGTTGTGATCCACATAGTCAAAGACTTTAGTGTAGTCAGTGAAGCAGAAGTTGATTTTTTTAAAAATTCTCTTGCTTTTTCTATGATCCAATGGATGTTGGCAATTTGATCTCTGGTCATCTATTCTATGACAAAGAAGGCAAAAATATACAATGGAGAAAAGACAGTTTCTTCAATAAGTGGTGCTGGGAAAACTGAGCAATTATATTTAAAAGAATGAAATTGGACCATTCTGTAACCATCACAAAAATACACTCAAAAGGGATGAAAGCTCTAAATGTAAGACTAGATATTATAAAACACCTAGAGGCAGACATAGGTAGGACACTCTCTGACATAAATCATAGCAAGATCTCTTTGAACCACCTCCTAGAGTAATGAAAACAAAAATAAACAAATGGTATGTAATTAAACTTAAAAGCTTTTTCAGAGCAAATGAAACCATAAACAAGACAAAAAGACAGCCCACAGAAGCGGAGAAAATATTTGCAAATGAAGTGAAGTACAGGGATTAATCTCCAAAACATACAAACAGCTCATGTAGCTCAATATTTAAAAAAACCCAAGAACCAAATCAAAAAATGGGTGGAATATCTAAACAGACATTTCTCCAAAGAGGACAAACAGATGGCCAAAATGCTCATGAAAAGATGCTCAACATCACTAATTATGAGACAAATGCAAATCAAAATTGCAGTGAGGTATCATCTCATACCAGTCAGAATAACCATCATCAAAAAATAATCTATAAGCAATAAATGCTGGAGAGAGTGTGGAGAAAATGGTACCCTCGTACTCCATTGGTGAGAATGTAAATTGGTAACAGACACTACAGAGAAGAGTATACTGCATAAAAAACTAAAAATAGAGCTACCATATGATCAGGCAACCCTACTCTTGGGCATATATCTGGAGAAAACCACAATTCCAAAAGATAGATGCACCCCAGTGTTAATTGCAGCACTATTTACAATAGCTAAGACATAGAAGCAACCTAAATGTGCATCAACAGGGGAATGGATAAGGTTATGGGACATACCTTCAATGGAATATTACTCAGTTATTAAAAATAATATAATGCCATTTGCAACCACATGGAAGGATGTAGAGATTACCATACTAAGTGAAGTCAGGTAGACAGAGACAAATATCATATTCTGTCACTCATATGTGGAATCTTAAAAATAATGATATAAATGAACTTATTTACAAAACAGAAACAGACCCACAGACTTCAAAAACAACTTTATGGTTACCAAAGGGGAAATGTGGTGAGGTAGGATAAATTAGGAGTTTAGGATTTACATATACACACTACTATATATAAAATAGATAAGTTCCTGTAGTATAGCATAGGGAACTGTACTCAATAGTTTGTAATAACCTATATGGGAAAAGAATCTGAAAAAGAATGTGTGTATATATATATATATAACTGAATCATTTAGCTGCATACCTGGGAGCTAACACAATATTGTAAATTAACTGTTCTCCAATATAAAATAAAAATTAAATAAAGAAGAGCCATGTCTTTATAGAGCTTGGAAACCCTTTATTGACTATACACTGAAAAGACTGTTACCAGTTATTACTACTTTTTTTCTCTCAGCTAAGACATTATGCAGCAGCACTGATTAAGGACCTGCAAGCCACTTGCAAAACTTTCCTCTCCTAGCATGTTAATAGCTTAAGTTTCCTTCATGACTACTAATTTCATGTGACTTCACTGGATGATTACATATTTATGTATTATTTATTATGCAAATCTAGAATTATACATTATTTAAAGCCATATTAACAGTATGTATTATTTATGATGGAACTGTATTAATATATATTATTTCAAGTAACTTTGGGTCGAGCTTTTTTTTTTTCTCTTGTGGATCACAGTCGGTGGAAGTTAGTATTCCATTCAAGAATCAGTGCAGCTCTCCTTCTGGGGACATTGCCATCAAGTTCCCTATCAGCACAACTTCTGCATAGCCATTGTCTATGAAATTACTCTAAGGGGCAAAGTCTACAGGGCTCTTTGACTATTGCTAATGCTGCTAAGTCACTTCAGTCGTGTCCGAATGTGTGCGACCCCATAGACGGCAGCCCACCAGGCTCCCCCGTCCCTGGGATTCTCCAGGCAAGAACACTGGAATGGGTTGCCATTTCCTTCTCCAATGCATGAAAGTGAAAAGTGAAAGTGAAGTTGCTCAGTCATGTCCAACTTCGCAACCCCATGGACTGCAGCCTACCAGGCTCCTCCGTCCATGGGATTTTCCAGGCAAGAGTACTGGAGGGGGAAGTTCCACTCCTTTAACAAATTGTGAAGTAGGTGTTTTGCCATTGAGATTCCACTGTCTCTGATAGTGACCTGCATTCCCAGATCATCATCTTTTCCATTCTGGAGGAAAATAATCAGATAAATCTGAGAAACTGAGCCATGGTGAAAGTAGGACCTGATTGAGCTGTATTTGGCTGCAAGTCACAGAAAGCCTGGAAAACAGTGGCTTAAATGCTAGGACTGTGTATTATGTCACTTAATAGGAAGTTTAAAGGTAAGTGAGGCCAAGTAAGTTATGTGCTTTAGGGTAGGGATGGCCTGTCTACAGTTCTCCTGTTCTTCCTTATTGTTCCCTAGATTTTTGCCACATAAGTGCAAATTACTTGACACATATTCAAGCATCAAATTCTCTCAAAATCTTCAGAAAACAGCATGAAGGGGCAATAGAAAAAGGGCTTTGTTCGATCTCTAGCTCTATGTTTGGTTTGCGAGAAAATATTTCTCACAAATTCCACAGTAGACTGAGTCTAATGCCCACAGTTTCCCTGACAAAGAATAGTAGAGACTTTTTTCCCCATGACATAGAACAAACTATTGGATTCCCTGAGGCTTGGAACATTCCTACCTGTGTCAGGCTGTGTCAGCAAGGAAAAGGGGATAGCAGGTATTAGGTGGATGCCCATAAGTACCTAACGTGAAGGGCCAGGAATTTAATGGATCACTCTTTATGAGAAAATTTACATTTAAAAGACACTTGAGATTTTCAGAAGGACCTAGAAGGAATTTCAATTTACTGCCAACATGAAGTAACAGGGACAAAATTTACTTTCCCATCTGAAAACAAACAAACAGAAAACCTGAAAAAACCAGAGTACACAAATGAAACAGTGATTTTTTTCAAGACATTGGATAGCAAAGAATGAAGGATGCTGGTTGCTAAGAGACAAGAAACAAATGATATGAGACCCAGAAAAATGCTAGAGAAAAACTGATGGTGTTAAGTAGTAACATGAAAGGTAAAAAGAAGATATAAATATAACTCCTGAAATGTCTGAGTTGAAAATACACTGGATGGGATTAATGACACTTTAAAGTTCCCAATGGAGTGATGGATATAACAGAAAAAATAGTGGGCAAAAAATTTCCAAATTTGATGAATATTTTACGTACATAGACACAAGAAGCCCATCAAATCCCAAGTACAAAAACATTAAGAAAACCTTTCCAGGGCACATTATAATCAAATTGCTTTAAAGTAGTGATAAAGAGAAAGTCTTAAAAGCAGACAGAAAAAAAGACATATAGAGCAGAACAAAGATAGGCATGTCACCAGATTTCTTGCTAGAAACAATGCAAGCAAAAAACAATGGAGCAACATTTTACATTCTTTGAAAGAAAAGACCCTAAATCTTTAAACTTTAAATTCATAACCTAGCAAAAATAGTTATCAAAAATAAAGGCAAAATACTTTCAGATATACAGAAGCTGAAATAATTCATTAACAGCAGGTCTACATTAACAAGAAATGCTGAAGAAAATTCTTAAGGCAGAAGTAAAATGATATTAGTAATCAATTTGGAATTGAGAGGTTTGGGAAATGTCACATGAATGAGTAAATATAGACTTTCCTGTATTATTTAGCTTTCTGGAAAACAAAATTGATAGCTAAAACAAAAATTATTCTGTAGGGTACAGCTTATATGTAGAAGTTAAATGTATAACAATAGTACAATAGTCTGGAAGGGAGAAATGGAAACATACTGAAGATTTTTATACTGTACTATAAAAATACTACATATGAGTGGTATACTATCATTTGAAGGTAGATTGTGATAACTTAAATATATGTATATAAGCCCCTGATAACATGCCAGGAGGAGACCAACCAGTCACTTAGTCACAGTATATTAAACTAGATCTCTCACACAGAAGAACAATACAAAAGAGATCTTAATGACCCAGATAACCACAATGGTGTGATCACTCACCCAAAGCCAGACATCCTGGAGTGCAAAGTCAACTGGGCCATAGGAATCACCACTGTGAACAAAGCTAGTGGAAGAGATGGAATTCCCGTGGTGCTATTTCAAATCCTAAATGATGATGCCGTTAAAGTGCTGCACTCAATATGCCAGCAAATTTGGAAAACTCAGCAATGGCCACAGGACTGGAAAAGGTCAGTTTTCATTCCAATCCCAGAGAAAGGCAATGCCAAAGAATGTTCAAACTACTGCACAATTGCACTCATCTCACATGCTAGCAAAGTAATGCTCAAACTTCTCCAAGCTAGGCTTCAACAGTATATGAACCGAGAACTTCCAGATGTTCAAGCTGGATTTAGAAAAGGCAGAGGGACCAGAGATCAAATTGCCAACATCTGCTGGATCATTGAAAAAGCAAGAGAATTCTGGTAAAACATCTACTTTTGTTTTATTGACTATACCAAAACATTTGACTGTGTGGACCACAACAAACTGTGGAAAATTCTTAAAGAGATAGGAATACCAGGCCACCTGACCTGCCTCCTGAGAAACCTATATGCAGGTCAAGAAGCAACAGTTAGAACCAGACATCAAACAATGGACTGATTCCTTATTGGGAAAGGAGTACATCAAGGTTGTATCTCTGCTTATTTAATTTATATGGAGAGTACATCATGTGAAATGCCAGGCTGGATGAAGTACAAGCTGGAATCAAGATTGCAGGGAGAAATATCAATAACCTCAGATAGGCAGATGACACCACTCTTATGGTAGAAAGCAAGGAGGAAGTAAAGAGCTTCTTGATGAAAATGAGAAAGGAGAGTGAAAAAGCTGGCTTAAGACTCAATGTTCAAAAAACTAAGATCATGGCATCTTGTCCCATCACTTCATGGCAAATAGATGGGGAAATAATGGAAACAGTGACAGGCTTTCTTTACTTGGGCTCCAAAACCACTGTAGATGGGGACTGTAGCCATGAAATTAAAAGATACTTGCTCCTTGGAAGAAAAGCTATGACAAACCTAGACTGCATATTAAAAAGCAGAGACATTACTTGCCAACAAAACTCCATATAGTCAAAGGTACGGTTTTTCCAGTGGTCATGTATGAATGTGAGAGTTGGACTATAAAGAAGGCTGAGCATTGAAGAACTGATGCTTTTGAACTGTGGTATTAGAGAAGACTCTTGAGAGTCCCTTGTACAGCAAGGAGATCAAGCCAATCAATCCTAAAGGAAATCAGCCCTGAATATTCATTGGAAGGACTGTTACTAAAGCTGAAGTTCCAATACTTTGACCACCTGATGGGAAGAACTGACTCATTGGAAAAGACCATTATGCAGGAAAGATTGAAGGCAGGAGGAGAAGGGGATGACAGAGGATGATATGGTTGGATGGCGTCACCAACTCAATGGACATGAATTTGTGCAAGCTCTGGAAGTTAGTGATGGATAGGGAAGCCTTGCGTGCTGCATTCCATGGGGTTGCAAAGAGTCAGACATGACCTAGCAACTCAACTGAACCTTAGAAGGGGTAATTATTTATCTTGATTGAACTTGGCACATTTTCTGAATATGGGTTTGCATTATAGAGTGTCTGATCCATCAATACAGGATTGCATAGAATGTCACATTAGATCAGGAGAACCACTTTTCCACAATGGAGCTGCAACAGTATGCACGTGACCATAGGATTTACTAGGTGTTTTTTTTTTTTTTCCCCGTATTCTTTATCATCTAGAAGATGCTGGGCTTCTAGAACAATCTTTGGATGAGGCAGCTGAGGTGCCAGTTTGGAGAAAATACCGTATAAGAATAGGATGTCATTCAGCATACAATATATATCCTAAGTTGACAACATATGTTTCCCCATGAATATGTCCAAGAACCTAAAATTGAGAGTAGCATCACTTCCAGTGACCTGGGGAATTTCTGCTATTCACCCCTACAGCTCTTGACTCTGTAGTTCTAAAGTACTTGTTCCAAATGTAGTATTTCTACCAGAAAACACAATTAGAATCCTACTAAATTTGTTCATTTCAGTCACTCAGTCGTGTCCGACTCTTTGCGACCCCATGAACCACAGCACGCCAGGCCTCCCTGTCCATCACCAACTCCCAGAGTTTACCCAAACTCATGTCCATTGAGTCAGTGATGCCATCCAACCATCTTATAGTCTGTCGTCCCCTTCTCCTCTTTCCCAGCATCAGGGTCTTTTCAAATGAGTCAGCTCTTTGCATCAGGTGGCCAAAGTATTGGAGTTTCAGCTTCAACATCAGTCCTTCCAATGAACACCCAGGACTGATCTCCTTTAGGATGGACTGGTTGGATCTCCTTGCAGTCCAAGGGACTCTCAAGAGAGTCTTCTCCAACACCACAGTTCAAAAGCATCAATTCTTCTGTGCTCAGGCTTCTTTATAGTCCAACTCTCACATAAATTTGTAAGCTGCCACTACTGCCCAGTCATTTTGGGCTTCTTATGTCAATAAACCAACAGACAAGGAAAGGAGTCACTATCCTGCAGTAACTGACCTAGGTCTTAGGGAGGTTGTACAATGGGGACAGGGAATACTTTGGTACCCCAATGATGCACTAGAAAATCTTTTGCTATTCCTTTGACCAATCTTCACAACAAGTGGACTCAGGCAATAGCTATGGCCTGAGATAGGCATGGTGACCAGTGTCTCAGAACACTCAGAGATGAAGACCACCTGGCTCTACCACCTTACTCACCAAGACCAACGGAGAAGCAACTAACGGTGGGTAGAGTACAGCTATAGCTCTGAGACCAGCTGCAGTCGCGGGGCCTTTAGTTCATTCTACCACCTTAACACTATAACTTTTCCCATGAACATCTCCCCAAATCCTGAGAACCTGTTTCTGGATGGGCCTATCCCATTTGGAGGGGGATTCAGATAGTGGAAAGGGAGGACTATACTGATATGCCTCAGAGAGCCCCTTTCAGGATTAATGAACTTATTTTTCTAACTGTTGGGAATGTTAGTTGGTGACAGCTCATGCCCAAGTCCCTCCCTAGGAATTTCCCTCTATTAGAGTGAGTTACTTTACCCAAGTTTATACCACTGCCTGGACTATATCATATCCAATAACTAGTTATGAGATGAGGCCCCTTCTCTTTCCTCCACCCATTCATATATAAAGGGCCATCTCAGCTCCAGCATTACTGATAGGATTTGTCTGAGGTCTCTGTTGCAGCTGCATCACAGTTCAACTTCTCCCTCTGCTGAATACTGCTTCCCTTACGCTTTACCCTTTTCAGCTATTGATACCAAGAGTTATCCCCAATAAACCTCCAGCATGCAAATCTGAGGGACTCTGTATCTGTTTTCTAGGGAACCCAATATATGACACCCAGCAACCTCACATGTTACATGGAGGAAAAGATGCAGATGCGGAGGCCAACACAATATTGTAAAGCAATTATTCTCCAGTAAGCAAAAAAAGATGCAGAGGTTGGCATTCTTAACATAAAAGGCAAGCTATGCCTAACAGAAGAGAGAAGCTAAACCTTAAAAAGAAGTCCCTAAAACTGCTAATTGACGGCTTTAAAGTACTAGATCAGCCTTGGGTAGAGAGAACTTGTATTATCTTTTAGCTACCACCTCCATGTACTTGAAAGACTAGCCCTGGTCCCAACCAAAAAGTACAAGTGACTATCACATTTTAAAAATGGATGGGAAAGTTCTTAGATTTCCGTGGCACAGTCCCACAGTAAAATGCCTTCCAAATATGTGAAACCAAGCCTCTTTGATCACAAAGCCTCAAGGTGCTGGAGGCAGATAACATGTCAGTATGAATGGTGGGTTTATACTTATATAAAATGGCAAATAAAAAAGAGACATCATTAATTCATTAAACAATTTATCTTATATTGGTCTTCTAAGACTTTCCAAAAAAAGAAAACACTTTTAAACTCAATTCCCCAGTACAGAGGTGAACATATCTCCCCCAAACCAAACTTTGGGTGGAATCTCTGAAGCCTGCTCTTCCTCCACAGGCTACTGTAGCTCCTTGCTTACCTGTGCTGTGATACAGCATCCAAAATCCAGATGACCCAAGATGACCTGGGCAGCCATCCAGAGGAATAAACCTTTTGTGGAATGCCAGTTGTCTCATCCGACTTTCCATTATTCCCTGTTTATTTACACGTTGTGTGTATTATCTAGTTCTCTTTCTACCCTGGGTTCCTTGTCATTTTAAAAGTTTTTGGCTCTCAATTTAGATTTACAGAAAAGTTGCAATGATAGAACATGGTGTTCCTGTCTATTCACTCAATTTTCCCTCTTGTTAACATCTTACCACAGAACATTGTCAAAATTAAGACATTAATATTGGTATAATACTATTTACTAAAATCCAGCTTTATTTAGATTTCACCAGTGTTTCCACGAATGTTCTTTTTCTGTTGGAGAATCCAGTCTGGGATAGCATATTACATTTAGTTATATGTTTTCTCTGTCTCCTCCATCTGTGACAGCTTCTTATTCTTTTCTTATGGTTGCTTTTAATGACCTTCCAGTTTAAAGACTACCCTTCAGTGATTTTGTAGGATGCCTTTCAGTTTGTGTTTATCTCATGTTTTCTCATGATTTGATTAGAGTAATAGGTTTGTGGCAAGAATACCACAAAGGTGAAGAGTCTTCCTTAGATCACCTCAGAAGGTACCTGATATTGAGACAGAGACAAGATGGTGGAGTAGAAGGACCTTGAACTTACCTCCTCTCATGAGCACTCCAGAATCACAGCTAACTGCTGAATAACCATCAATTAAAGAGACTGAGAAATTGGTTCAAGACGGTGGAGTAGAAGGACATGTGCTGATCTCCTCCTGTGAGAGCACTCAAATTGCAACTAGCTGTTGAACAACCATTGAGAGGAAGACACTAGAACCCACCAAAAAAAGGTATACATGTCTAAAGACAAAAGAGGCTAAATAATATGCTATGAAACAACCCAAATGAATCACAGAAGAAATAAGGATAAAGGACAGAAATGATATGGACCTAACAGAAGCGAAGATATTAAGAAGAGATGGCAAGAATACACAGAAGAACTGTACAAAAAACAGCTTCACCACCCAGATAATCACAATAGTGTGATCACTGACCTAGAGCCAGACATCCTGGAATGTGAAGTCAAGTGGGCCTTAGGAAGCATCACTACGAACAAAGCTAGTGGAGGTGATGGAATTCCAGTTGAGCTCTTTCAAATCCTGAAAGATGATGCTGTGAAAGTGCTGCACTCAATATGCCAGCAAATTTGGAAAACTCAGCAGTGGCCACAGGACTGGAAAAGGTCAGTTTTCATTCCAATCCCAAAGAAAGGCAATGCCAAAGAATGCTCAAACTACCACACAGTTGCACTCATCTCACAGGCTAGTAAAGTAATGCTCAAAATTCTCCAAGCCAGGCTTCAGCAATATGTGAACCATGAACTTCCTGATGTTCAAGCTGGTTTTAGAAAAGGCAGAGGAACCAGAGATCAAATTGCCAACATCCACTGAATCATGGAAAAAGTAAGAGAGTTCCAGAAAAACATCTATTTCTGCTTTATTGACTATGCCAAAGCCTTTGACTGTGTGGATCACAATAAACTCTGGAAAATTCTGAAAGAGATGGGAATACCAGACCACCTGATCTGCCTCTTGAGAAATTTGTATGCAGGTCAGGAAGCAACAGTTAGAACTGGACATGGAACAACAGACTAGTTCCAAATAGGAAAAGGAGTACGTCAAGGCTGTATATTGTCACCCTGCTTACTTAACTTATATGCAGAGTACATCATGAGAAACACTGGACTGGGAGAAAGACAAGCTGGAATCAAGATTGCTGGGAGAAATATCAATAAACTCAGATATGCAGATGACACCACCCTTATGGCAGAAAGTGAAGAGGAACTAAAAAGCCTCTTGATGAAAGTGAAAGTGGAGAGTGAAAAAGTTGGCTTAAAGCTCAACATTCAGAAAATGAAAATCATGGCATCTGGTCCCATCACTTCATGGGAAATAGATGGGGAAACAGTGGAAACAGTGTCAGACTTTATTTTTCTGGGCTCCAAAATCACTGCAGATGGTTACCGCAGCCATGAAATTAAAAGACGCTTATTCCTTGGAAGGAAAGTTATGACCAGCCTAGATAGCATATTCAAAAGCAGAGACGTTACTTTGCCAACAAAGGTCCGACTAGTCAAGGCTACGGTTTTTCCTGTGGTCATGTATGGATGTGAGAGTTGGACTGTGAAGAAGGCTGAGCGCCGAAGAATTGATGCTTTTGAACTGTGGTGTTGGAGAAGACTCTTGAGAGTCCCTTGGACTGCAAGGAGATCCAACCAGTCCATTTTGAAGGAGATCAGCCCTGGATTTTCTTTGGAAGGAATGATACTAAAGCTGAAACTCCAGTACTTTGGCCCCCTCATGCGAAGAGTTGACTCATTGGAAAAGACTCTGATGCTGGGAGGGATTGGGGGCAGGAGGAGAAGGGGACGACAGAGGATGAGATGGCTGGATGGCATCACTGACTCGATGGATGTGAGTCTGGGTGAACTCCGGGAGTTGGTGATGGACAGGGAGGCCTGACGTGCTGCGATTCATGGGGTCACAAAGAGTCGGACACGACTGAGTGACTGAACTTAACTGAGAGACAAATAAAAGCAAGAAACACAGAAAAAACCCATGGGATGCATAAAAAGCAGTTCTAAGAGGGAGCTTTATAGTGATACATGATTGTCCGAGAAAAGAAGAAAAATCTGAAATAAACAACCTTAAACCTGAAGCAGTTGGAGAAAAAGGAACAAACAACACACAAAGTTAGTAGAAGGAAAGAAATCATAAAGATCAGAGCAGAAATAAAGACAAAACAATAGAAAAGATCAATGAAACGAAAAGCTGGTTCTTTGAAAAAAAAAAAAAATTCACGACCCTCTACCCAGACTCATCAAGAAAAAAGGGAAAGGGCCCAAAGCAGTATAATTAAAAATGAGAAAGGAGAGGTTACAACTGACACCACAGAAATACAAAGGATCATAATAGACTACTACAAGCCACTATATGTTGATAAAATGGACAACCTAGAAGAATGGACAAATTCTTAAAAAGATAAAATCTCCCAAGAATGAACCAAGAAGAAATAGAAAATATGAGCAGACCAGTTACAAGTACTGAAATTGAATTTGTGATTTAAAAACTCCCAACAAACAAAAGTCCAGGACCAGATGGCATAACAGGTGAATTCTAGCAAACATTTAGAGAAGAGTTAACATCTATTTTTCTGAAACTCTTTCAAAAAGTTGCAGAGGAAAAAGCACTTCCAAACTCATTCTATGAGGCCACCATCACCCTGATACCAAAACCAGAGAAAGATACCACAAAAAAGAAAACTATAGGCCAGTATCACTGATGAATGTAGATGCAAAAATCCTCAACAAAATACTAACAAACTGAATCCAACCATATATTAAAAGGATTATACATCATGATCAAGTGGGATTTATCCCAGGGATGCAAAGATTTTTCATTATCCACAAATCAATCAGTCTGATACACCACATTAACAAACTAAAGGATAAAAGCAGTGTGATCACCTCGATAGATGCATAAAAAGTTTTTTGATGAAATTCAACATCCATTTATGATTAAAAAAAAACTCCCCAGAAAGTGGAATAGGGGGAACCTACAATAAAGGCCATATACGACAAATCCACTCATCATACTCAATGTGAAAAATTGAAAGCATTTCCTCTAAGATCAGGAACAAGGCAAGGATGTCCACTCTTAACCACTTTTATTCAGTATAAAAAGAAAAGTGATCTAAATTGGAAAAGAAGTAAAACTCACTATTTACAAATGACATGATACTACACATAGAAAATCCTAAAGATGGCTACCATAAAACTACTACAACATATCTCTGAATTCAGCAAGATTGCAGGATAAAAATTTAATATACAGAAATCTGTTGAATTTCTAGACACAACAGACAAGAGAAATTAAGTAAACAATCCCATACCTAGAAGAAATGCTTAGGAATAAACCTACCTAAGGAGGCAAAAAACCCATACCCTGAAAAGTACAGATGAAAGAAATGCTGATGTAAGAAATCCAAGATGACACAAACAGATGGAAAGATACATTGTGTTCTTGGATTGGAAGAACTGATATTGTCTAAATGACCATGCTACCCAAAGCACTCTATAATTCGATGCCATTTATATCAAATTACCAGTGGCATTTTTCACAGAACTAGAATTGAAACAAATTTTTAATTTTATGGAAACAGAAAAGGCCCTGAGGAGCCAAAGCGCTTTTGAGAAAGAAAAACAGAGCTGGAGGAATAGGGCTCCCTGACCTCAGACTATACTACAAAGCTACAGTCATCAAAATGGTATGGAACTGGCATAAAAATAGAAACATATATCAATGGAACAGGACAGAATGCCCAGAGATAAACCTATGTACTTATGGTCTATTAATATATGACAAAGGAGGCAAGACTATGCAATGAGAGAAAACAACCTCTTCAATAAATGGTGCTGATAAGCAGACATTTCTCCAAAGAAGATATACAGATGGCCAATGAACACCCGAAAAGGTGTTCAGTATCACTCATTATTAGAGAAATGCAAATCAAAACCACAAAGAGGTATCATGTCACACTGATCAGAGTGGACATCATCAGAAAATCTACAAACAGTAAACGCTGGAGAGGATGTGGAGAAGAGGGAACCCTCCTGCACTGTTGGTGGGAATGTAAACTGATACAGCCATTATGGAAAACAGTATGGAGGTTCCTTATAAAACTAGGAATAAATCTACCATATGACCAGCAATCTGACTAGCAGGCATATACCCTGAGTAAACCACAATTCAAAAAAACACATGTACCCAACTGTTCATAAACACATGAACCCAAGTGTTCACTGTAGCGCAATTTACAATAGCTAGGACATGGAAGCAATCTAGATATCCATCAACAGATGAATGGATAAAGAAGATGCAGTACATATATCCAATGAAATACTACTCAGCCATAAAAAGGAATTAATTTGAGTCAGTTGTTATGAGATGAATAAACCTAGAGTCTGTTACACCCAGTGAAATAAGTCAGAAAGACAAACATCATGTATTAATGCATATTTGTGGAATCTAGAAAATTGGTACTGATGCAGCTATTTGCAGGGAAGGAATGGCAACACAGACATAGAAAATGTACTTGTGGTCACAGTTGGGGAAGAAGAGCGTGGGATTAATTGAGAAAATAGCATTGACATATATACACTATAATGTATAAAACAGATAGCTAGTGGGAAGCTGCTATATAACACAGGGAGCCCAGCCTGGTGCTTTGTGATGACCTAGTGGGATGGGATGGCCGGAGGGGAAGGAGGATCAAGAGGGAAGGATGATATATGTATTTTTTATTTATATATATATATATATATATAATTTATATAAAATTATGACTGATTCACGTAGTTGTACGGTAGAAACCAACACAACATTGTAAAACAATTTTACTCTGATTTAAAAAAAAAAGTGGTGCTGGGAACACTGGACAGCTGCATGTAAAAGAATGAAATTAGAACATTCTCTAACACCATACATAAAAGTAAACTCAACATGGATTAAAGACTTAAATGTAAAACTGGGATATTATAAAACTTCCAGAGGAAAATAGGCAGGACACTGTTCGAAATAAATTACAGCAATGTCTTCTTTGAGCAATCTTCTAGAGTAATGGAAATGACAACAAAAGTAAACAAATGGGACCTAATTAAACTTGAAAACTTCTGCATGGCATAGGAACATGGCATAAACGAAACGAAAAGACAACCAACAGAATGGGAGAAAGTATTTGCAAGTGATGCAACTAAGAAAGGATTAATCTCTAAAATATACAAACAGCTCATATAGCTCAATATCAACAAAAACAACCCAATAAAAAAATGGCAGATGATCTAAACAGACATTTCTCCAAAGAAGACGTGTGCATGCGTGTGCGTGCTAAGTCGCTTCAGTCATGTCCATCTCTCTGTGACTCTATGGACTATAGTCTGCCAGGCTCCTCTGCCCATGGGATTCTTGAGGCAAGAATACTGGAGTGGGTTTTTGCCCTCCTCCAGGGGATCTTCCCACCCCAGGGATCAAACTCCCATCTCCTGCATTTCCTGCTTTGGCAGGTGGGTTCTTTACCACTAGCACCACCTGAGAAACCCTAAAGAAGACAGAGATGGCTAAAAGGTACATGAAGAGATGCTCAGCATCACTGATTATTAGAGAAATGCAAATTAAAACTATAATGAGGTATCACCTCACACCAGTCAGAATGGCCATCATCAAAAAGTCACTTCTGGGGTCTCTGAAGCATCACATATTTGCTCAAAGCCAGTTCCTCCTGTCTTCCCAGCATATGACAACGCCTGCTACCTATGTGAGAATGTTCCTTTCTGGCTGGGCTAGGGGTTGCTTCCCTGAGCTACTGAAAACACCAAACTTTGAGGTGCCAAAGAATGCTGCAGTTCCTGTACCTCTGGCTGACTTATTGCAGTGGTGCCATATTCCAAGAACAAGTAGGCTGATCTACTTCCTCCTTCACATTTCTGTGCCACAAGAAGTCGTTTGGATCCCAAAGAGCTCTGCTTGGGCTCCCAGTCTTACCTTCTAGAAAAAATAGCTCCTTTTAGTGACTTTGCATCGCTGATCTCTTCCATCAGGGAGGTGAGTTTGGTGGGTCAGGCTGGGGACAGCTCACATTTTTCCTAGCATCCCAGCCTATGTCCCCTACCCTGCCTCTCAGAGACCTTGATAGTAAAAGCTCTCTTCGGATAGGCTCTTTCTTACCATGCAAAGCATTCAGGGAAATATTGTGTTGGCCAAAAAATTTGTTTAGGTTTTTCTGTAACATCTTATGGAGAAACCCAAACAAACTTTTTGTCCAACCCAATAGCTGTGAGAGGAACACTGAGATGGTGAGTTTTATCCGGAACCACCAACACAATTTCAGCTGAAGTCTGGCTCATCTGGGACCATCCCACAGAAATGCAATGATTTAAACGCATTTCTTAAACCTTAAAGTGCTTAAAGATGTTTATGATCATCATTACTTATATATAGTATCCATGCTACAGTGTGAGTTACCTTCAGGAAGCTAGAATGCCAATACCATGGAGTTAAGATGATGGGAATTTCAGGGCCTGTGCAAGGCCCTTGAATCACACCCCACAGAAGCCTCTTCCCCAGCGCACCTCCCTGCTGCACCTGATCCTGCCACTCCCTCTCTCTTTAAGCCAACAACTCTGTTTCTGAACACAGTTTGATTCCTGGTAGAGGCTATGTTGACCTAGTAGATCAGATGCAACCAACCAGACACAGAGAAGGGCAGCAACCAGATCCTTTTCAAGCTGTGCAAAAATGCATTTTAAGTAATGAAGGCAAGCAAGATAGAAGAACTGGCTTTACATCCTTCCCACAGCCCTGAGGAGCTCTCTGATGGCTCACTCCTCAGGAATGCAGAGCCTAGCTGACAGTCCTGCAGTGGTCTAGGTATGGAGGACAACTGCCTGATATTGATTTCTGAAACAGAGACTGGAACCAATAACAGACGGTGCTTGACCCCAGGTCTCCTGAGGCTACCTGGGAGAGGCAGGACAAGAGCCAAACACCTGCCAAAATATTCTCCTTTGACTGTCCTCCCCACTCTCAGCCTCTGCCTTCAGCTCGCCTAAATAGAAGCTTACCAATGAAAGAATGGGAAGCTCAATCAAGGCCCAGAGGCCCAGAACTCAGTCAAGGTGGGAGGTGACCTAAAGGGGATGTTAGAAGGGGTCAGCCTCTGCTGTTCCAAGCTCTCCTTTGATGTCTAAGAGGGGTTGTCCGCTCAGTGTCCATCGCACAGCAGACCTTCATGGTGGCCTGCTTGTTCTCACCTTACGATGGCTCTGGGAGTTTTCTGGTGGGGCCGTGGAGGGGAGTTCTGGCCCTGGAAGCCACAAACAGCTGCCACTGTGTACACAGGGGCACAAGTGAATGAGGCCATGCCTAGGGCCAAGATGTGCCTCGCTGCTCTCAGCAAAACGCACCTACAAAGCTCTGGCCCTGAAGGAGTGAACAGATGCTCCTCGAGGAAAAGATGACCCTGAGCTCACCTTGCTTTGTCATTTTCCATTGCTTCTCTGCAGAGGCTGCATAGGACAGCCCATTCAGTGGGTTACTTGTCACACAGTTGAAACGCCTCCACTTCCCTTCCCACACAGGAAAGCAAGTTCTGTAAGAGACTGAAAGAGCTATGTTATTTTAGGTTTAGCTTTGAATCCTTAGAACACATAACTTTGAATACTTAGGCACTAAAATTCAGTTATTCTCCAACTTTGCTATTTATTTGCTACAAGTACTTTGCAAAACAACTTCTAAAACTGGGTTACAAGAGTGTGACCAATAAGACTGTCCTGGAGAGAGAGTAACCTTTTGGGAGGGAAAGGGAGAGTCATGTGTATAAAAGATGGTCAATGCATAAGGAAGTTGTGGTATATATACACAGTGGAATATTACTCAGCTTTGAAAAGGAACACATTTGAGTCAGTTCTAATGAGGTGGATGAACCTGGAGCCTATAATACAGAGGGACGTGAGTCAGAAAAAGAAAGACAAATACTGTATATTGACACGTATATATGGAATTTAGAAAGACGGTACCAACGATCTTACATGCAGGGCAGCAAAGGAGACACAGATGTAAAGAACAGACTGTTGGACTCAGTGGGAGAAGACAAGGGCGGGATGTTTTGAGAGAATAGCATTGAAACATGTACATTACCATATGTAAAACAGATGACCAGTGCAAGTTTGATCCATGAAGCAGGGTACCCTGGGACAACCCAGAGGGATATGGTGGGGAGGAAGGTGGGAGTGGGGTTCAGGATGGGGGGACACATGTACACCTGTGCCCAATTCATGTTGATGTATGGCAACAACCATCACAATATTATAAGTAATATCCTCCAATTAAAATAAATAATTAAAAAAATAATTTCTCTACTTTCCCTTCCTTTCTTTTACTCTCACTCATAGCCTTTGATCCAGGTCTGCCTCTCCAAAAATGTAGAAAGGCCAAGGAAAGGACCAAAAGGAATCTTTGCTTCTGACTTGGAAAAATACAAATTCAGGATGCCTTAAAAACTAGAAATAAGATGTTGAAGGAAACAGTGAGTCTTAAGTGTGTCACTTAACTGAGCATTATGCCACATAACTAGCCTGTATAATATTTTTGGAATCTCTGGAGAGAATGGAGAAATAGCTGTTAGCATCCTTTTTGAAAAGTTTCACAGGGGATTACCTAGGATCTCCCTATTCTAATCATAGTGACATTTTCTCTAGGTTCCACCCAGAGAAGATGTTTCCCACAACCAAGTAGGCAATATCCCTTTGGGAGATATTAATGTATATAAGATGGATTTTGAAACTTCAAATATGAGATAAATAATGCAGATTATTTAAATGGTCTTACTATTTGGTGGCAGAATGACTCAGACTCACATCAGAAAATATTCAAGTAGAAAAAATCCAGATGGGTTTGAAAGAAGTGATGGAAGATATCTGGCTGCTAATTATCCCTAATTCACCTCCTACTCCTTCTGGAGCAAAAGAGAGTCTGAAGCTCCACTAGTACTGTGAATGAAAACAAATTCTGGAAACAAAATTAGCATGACTCAGAGCAGTCTGGAAGGCTGGGCTGGCCTGGCATTTTCCCCAAGCTGACCCCATTAACAACAGGAGAGAGAGGAAGCTGCCCACGTGGCTCCTGGTGATGGAGGTGTGGGTAGAGAAAGATCAGCAGACAGGAAGCCCACAGACAAGCAGAGAGAGTCACAGCAGACACAGAAGGGGCTGAACCTGGGAATAGACCTGGATGCCGAGAGTCTGAAGCAGAGTATGGTCTAAAATAAAGTGGACAGCTCAGCGTTGGGGCGCAGGTACCAGAGGCTGAAAGATAGTTCAGAGTAAATGGAGTAGGCTTCCCTGGTGGCTCAGCTGGTAAAGAATCTGCCTGCAATGCGGGAGACCTGAGTTCGATCCCTGGGTTGTAAGCACAGTTATAGATTACATTGAATTTACACATACATACACACTCATACCGGAGAAGGCAATGGCACCCCACTCCAGAACTCTTCCCTGGAAAATCCCATGGACAGGGGAGCCTGCTGGGCTGCCGTCTATGGGGTCGCACAGAGTCAGACACAACTGAAGCGACTTAGCAGCAACACACTCACACATATGCTCACACCATGAGCCCCTTAAGAACAGAATGACTCTTTCTCCCTCTGCATCCCCAGCACCTTACAACAGCGCCAGGGAGCAGGTGCTCACTGAGGGCTTTGGAATGGAAAGTTCAGAAGTGAGATCACGTGTCAGCTGGCTCTGGGAAGGCACAGATGCAGGCATTAAGTCAGCACAATGGGCTATCAGTCTAAGCTGGCTTTGAGGGATAAGCTAGGAGTCAGGGGGAACAGAAGCACTGCAGGCAGAAGCAGGATTAGACATCTTAGCAGCCAGCCCAGGCAGCTGAGATGCGGCTCTGGCAATAAGGAGCTCTCAAGGTTTGAAACCGTCTTTCAGCAAGAGGCACTAGAGCACTGTGTGGGATAGTACAGGGCTGGAGTCAGGATTCCTGTGCTTGTGTGTCTGCCTGTTGCTTACCAATTGAAATGGCGGGGCTACTGATTGATTCTCTTAATGCTCAATTTCTTCACCTGTAAAATGAGAAAATAATAATAATTAGCACAGAGAGTTGTTGTGAGGACTAAACTTGTATGTTAAGTGTTTAGAGCAGTGCCTAGAATGTAATAAATATTCGATAAACACTGAGTGAAGTCACTCAGGCGTGTCTGACTCTACGACCCCATGGACTGTAGCCCACCAGGCTCCTCCATCCATGGGATTCTCCAGGCAAGAATACTGGAGTGGGTTGCCATTTCCTTCTGCAGGGGATCTTCCTGACCCAGGGATTGAACCCGGGCCTCCCGCCTTGCAGGCAGACTCAACCGTTTGAGCCACCAGGTTATCCCCAATAAACATTAGTGATCACTATTATTGATTATTCTTCTCTATCCAGAAAATTGCCATGTGCTTTTTGACAGTGTAGGATGAGGCCCAGGACTTGGACTATCCATAACTCCATTGACTCACCTACCCCCAAGTGTCTGTCCTTCGCTTTGCTGCTTGCATACTTCAAGATACCACTTTTTTTTTTTTTTTTGCATGGACCACTGCAGTAGTTTGCCACTCTGCTTTTAGTCTCAGCTTTATCCAGCCAAAAGTTGATCTTTCTAAAATCTAATCAGATCATCTCACTTGTCTGCTTCATATCCTTCATGAGTTCTCTCAAGATTCTTTGGGTTTCCTTTCCTAAAAAGGATAAGAGAGCTCTATGGAGAAATAGCTGATTCTAGGACTTGGGCAGGAAATATATAAAAATAACCCAGAACATCTTGAAGCATCAGAAAGTTAAGGAAGCGCTCAAACAAATGAAAAACCCTGCAAGGATGGAAGTATGTCAGAGAGACACAGGCACCAACATAAAAGAGCTCTTAATGGCCAAAACTGGGATAATCTGAATGACAAAATAAATAGCGTTGAATTATAACTCAAAGTACAAAATAAATATCCTTGAGTTCATATCAATATAAGAAAATGATAGAATGAAAGCAACAAACAATCACTGTTTCTGGAAACAGTTCAAGACTTTATTTTTGGGGGGCTCTAAAATCATTGCAGATGGTGACTACAGCCATGAAATTAAAAGACGCTTGCTCCTTGGAAGAAAAGCTATGACAAACTTAGCATATTAAAAAGCAGAGACATTACTTTGCCAACAAAGGTCCATCTAGTCAAAGCTATGTTTCTTCCAGTAGTCATGTATGGATGTGAGAGTTGGACTATAAAACCAAGCTGAGCACCAAAGAATTGATGCTTTTGAACTGTGGTGTTGGAGAACACTCTTGAGAGTCCTAGTCCATCCTAAAGGAAATCAGTTGCAAATATTCATTGGAAGGACTGATGCTGAAGTTGAAACTCCAATACTTTGGCCACCTGATGTGAAGAACTGACTCACTGGAAAAGCTCTGATGCTGGGTAAGATTGAAGGAGGGAAGAGAAGGGGATGGCAGAAGATGAGATGGTTGGATGGCATTACCAACTCGATGGACATGAGTTTGAGTAGGCTCTGGGAGTTGGTGATGGACAGGGAGGCCTGGTGTGCTGCAGTCCATGGCGTCGCAAAGAGTCAGACATGACTGATCGACTGAACTGAAATGACAGAATAAACAAATGCTGGAGAAGAGACAAATTTCCCCTGCAGAAGAATTTGAAATAAATTATTTAGCTACTTCATTCTTGAGAAGGTAGCATAACTCCTTACTCCTTAGCATGGGCTGTGCCTGGCGACTTCCCTCCACAAGGGAAAATCGAGTGACTTTATAGTGGATAAATCGACAAACACTGTCTCCTCCAGGTGACTAAGGTCAATCTCAATAGTGTAACTCATAAGTGATAAAGTTCCTATGTAAATAGTATGTACCTTTGCTGTAATATAATGAGAATGGCACTTCCCTGGGGTTTTCCTCCCACAACTAATAACGCCAGTCCAGTCATGAGAAAAGCATCAAACAAACACGTTCTACAAAATACCTAACCAGGATTTTTCAAACTGTTAAGTTCATTAAAAACAAAGTCTGATAAAACATCACAGCCAAGAGGAGCCTAAGAACACATAACATACCCTGGATGGGATCCTGGAACAGAAACAGAGCATTAGGTAAAAACTGAGGAAATCTGAGTTAAGTATTGACTTTAGTTAATAACAATGTTTCAATACTGCTTCATCAATTGGACATATCTATCCTCTTAATGTCGGAGAAGTCAATGGCACCCCACTCCAGTACTCTTGCCTGGAAAATCCCATGGATGGAGGAACCTGGAAGGCTGCAGTTCATGGGGTTGCTGAAGGTCAGACATGACTAAGCGACTTCACTTTGACTTTTCATTTTCATGCATTGGAGAAGGAAATGGCAACCCACTCCAGTGTTCTTGCCTGGAGAATCCCAGGGACGGGGAAGCTTGGTGGGCTGCCATCTATGGGGTCACATAGAGTCGGACATGACTGAAGTGACTTAGCAATAGCAATCCTCTTAATGTAAGATGTTAACAATGGGGGAAACTGGGTATGGAACTGTGTACAATTTTTACAATTTTTGTGTAAATTTAAAACTTTACTTGTAACTCAGTTGGTAAAGAATCTGCCTGCAATGCAGAAGACCTGGGTTTAATTCCTGGGTTGGGAAGATCCCCTGGAGAAGGAAATGGCAACCCACTCTAGTATTCTTGCCTGGAGAATCCTATGGACAGAGGAGCCTGGCAGGCTTTATAGTCCATGGGATCACAAGAGTTGGACACGACTTAGTGACTAAACCACCACCACCAAAACTTCTCTAAAATTTAAAGTTCATTCAAATTAAGAAAAAAACAAATAGGAGAGAATCAAAAGACAAATTTTACCTGTTTCAGAATTCTGGTAGGCTCAGTCACCATTAGACCAAGCTCACTCCCCAAATTAGCAGCAGCATCTCACCTCCCCATTATTGTTCAGTTGCTAAGCTGTGGCAGACTCTGTGACCCCATGGACTGCAGCACACCAGGCTTCCCTGTCCTTCACTATCTCCTGGAATTTGCTCAAACTCATGTCCATTGAGTTGGTGATGCCATTCAACCATCTCATCCATTCTGTCATGCCCTTTTCCTCCTGGCTTCAACCACTGGCTCAAACTCTTGCATTTTTCAGAAAGATGACAACAGTGGCTGCCTCACGTTCTCCATGTAAAACACAGAAAGCACTCAGATTCATTGTACCGTTCTATGCAGCTGGGCACAGAATTGATGGGTTTCTTAGGCTCTGGAATGAGGCCGGTTGGCTCTGCCATGAACTCAGGCATATTCCCGATCCTCTGTGAACCTGTATCCTCATCTATAAAATGATAAAATAATAACACAGAGCACATCGAGTTATTGAGATATAATGAGACAGTGTATAAACACTCTTAACATAGCTCCTGGAAGATTAAGATTATGGAGTACTATCACCTCATTCTTCCCAGACTTTGCCAGTAGAGTCCAGGGAACAAACTCTACATGCAGGAAAAAAAAAAATATATACCTGCTCTCTAGAAGTTTCTTGCTGAAACCAAAGTGGACAGATATCATAGTAGTTAGACTACATCTCAGGCAGCGAGTTGTCTAAGGAACTTGGCCAGAGCTAGCAGAGGAGCCCAAGCTGCAGTTTATTATGGAGCTGCTTCCATAGGCTGTACATTTGGAAGGGACACCACACAAATGTTAAGGCCTAACATTTACCCTGAGGCAACTCACTTGGCCATTCTCTGACTGGATTGATTTCCATGGAATCAGGAAGCTCTGTCTGAATGTGTTCCAGCCAATTTTCAGCTTACACAAATGATTACAATCAGATCCAAACTGGTCTGAGCAGAATTTGCTGGTAGAATGTCATGAGACTGCAGAGCCAATTCTTTATTACTTCAATAAATCTCAACATACAGCAACTACAGTTTTACCAGCAACCAGTTGTGTTTTTGTAATTTTAACACAATAGCAATTGAGTGTGTCTGGTGTGATGTGTTCCCACCATTCTGAGATCACCCTGCTGACTGAGCATAATTTCATTCTCCCCACTGACATTCACCCAGGTTCTCCTTTATGACTGCTTGGCTCTTTAACCAGGTAGAGATGCCAGTGGAAGAGGACTCGTTGCTGGCATCACTCTCTTTCCTTTCTGAGGACCAGGAGGCAACTCTCTTGTCTCCATCCAGCTGGGCAATTTCTTGGCAGAGTGGAGAAACTCCTAAAATGCCAAATCCTGAGGCTGTTTCTAGCTGCGGCAGGCCCCTGCTTATGCCTCTCAGAAAGGCACAGGAGAGAAGATCTCCCTTGGACTGTAAGGAAGGGGCCAAGACATCATCTAGGCTGCCAGGCAATCCTGTCTTCTAGAACTGTGGCACATAACAATTTCTTTAAAATTAAAAATTATGTGTTCTACTGAACATGGTCAGCCCCTTTTAATCCATTGTCTATCGGTCTATATGTATGCAGTCTGCATCCATTGTGTCTAGCATGATGGTAAGAAGCTTAGACTATCTTCAGAAGCAGAATATTTATAATACGTCTTGTTTTTTCTCTCAGCATTATCTTTCCTGTTTTAGGTGTCTCATAATTTTCACAATAGTTTCAACATTTTATATTTTAAGGTTTTGTGTTTCTCTTTCCTTTTATTTCCTTCACATTATATAATTAGCTCTGTATTCATAGGGGAAGTAAAAAATGAATTAAACAGTTATCTGATAATTTTAATTAAAGCACAAAAACAATTTGGGTCCTTCTTGCTAAAGGAAAATTTCTAGTCAGAATTTCTCACTCTCTGCACTCCATTATAAATAGTTGATTAATTCTATTCTCAGCCACCAGGGGAAAGGTAACTAACATTTACAGAATGCCTACTATATGCCAGTTAGTCTGCCAGTGCTTTACAGGCGTCATTTTATTTGGAGTAGAGAGAGATTAATTACAGTCATCATAATTGGCAATTTCTTTGGTTTTCAGGCAGTTCAGTTTCACATTTCTCTGAATACACTCACAAGAATGAAACATCTGTTTGATGAATTAATACATGAACTTTATGAGGGTAGTAGTCTCCCACTGAATTTAGCATTTTTGTATATTAGACTCAGTAACAGTTGTTGAATTAAATATAAAATCTCAATATTGAATCCTTATATCTACCCACTCTATGTATATTGATGTAAAGAAATCTTATTTTTTAAAAAAAGCTAAATTAATACTAAAAACTATTCAAAATGAATACAAGTACTTTGGTATGATTTCTGACATTTAGAGCTTCTTTGTCCGGTATTCAGATGTCTTGATAAGAATATAAGAACTAGATCAATATGTGAGTAACTTAAAGGATTAGGTGGCAGGTTAACTCACTTTAAATAGTTTTGGCTTCAGAAAGTGCCAACTCAAAAGTGAAAATCAAATGACAGCAAAGGCTTTATTTCCTTGGGCTCCAAAATCACTGTGGATGATGACTGCAGCCATGAAATAAAAAGACACTTGCTCCTTGGAAGAAAAGCTATGACAAACCTAGACAGAGTATTGAAAAGCAGAGATATAACTTTGCTGACAAAGGTCTGTATAGCAAAAGCTATGGTTTTTCCAGTAGTCATGTATAGATGTGAGAGCTGGACAATTTAAAAAAAGGCTGAGCACCAAAGAATTGATGCCTTTGATCTGTGGTGCTGGAGAAGACTCTTGAGAGTTCTCTGGATAGCAAGGAGATCAAACCAGTCAATTCTAAAGGAAATCAACCCTGAATATTCATTGGAAGGACTGATGCTGAAGCTGAAGTTCCAATATTTTGACCACCTGATGTGAAGAGCCGACTCATTGAAAAAGACCCTGATGCTGGGAAAGATTGAGGGCAGGAGGAGAAAGGGATGACAGAGGACGAGATGGTTGGATGGCATCACTGACTCAGTGAACATGAATCTGGGCAAACTTCAGAAGACTGTGAAGGACAGGGAAGCCTGGTGTGCTGCAGTCCATGGGCTTGCAGAGAGGTGAACACGGCTGAGTGACAGAACAACAACAAAGGCTCTGCCTGCAGAAGCAAAAATAGTCAACTCAAGTTTTACCACTTGCAGAGTTAATCTCACCTGCTGATTATACCGCTGGGTTCAGGTTACACTACATCACATACACAGAAGAAAATGAAGCATTGGCTCATTCAACCGAAGTGGACGATTGAAAATCCATTGCAGATGTAGCGTATGATCTGGGGAAGGCAAAAGATTAATAAGACAGGGTCTCTTACCTCCTGGAGAGTATAAAACTAGAAATAGTTAAATATAAAAGAATGCAAAAGTAGGGTCCCATTCAATTTAATAAAGTCGTCCTTTATGTGTATAACTGGTTGAAAACTATCAGAAACTTAACAAATACTTTTTCAGTACTAAGTACAGGCAGGCTTATCCTGTTCATCTTTGAACACCTGGGCCTACAGTATGCCTGGCAGTTACCAAGTAAGTAGTACATTCTGAATGAATTGAAGAATACATTTATTTTCCTGTACGGACAAAGCTTATGAGGGAGTAAAGTGGTAAGACAAATATCTAAAAAACTATAATACTTAGAAAGTGTTGACAAAGCACAGTGTTATGAAAGTTCAGAAGTAGAGAAGACATTAAGTCTAAAATTCGGGTTATCGTTTTGGGAGCAGATACTGTGAGTGAATTGTCGGGGAGTGGTAGAAGGTGAGGCTGTCAGTGTGAATTATGGCATACAGTGGATTTCTTCTTAGACAATAGGGAATCATGATGGGATTTTAAGAGACAGAACAACCTAATGAGCTGATATTAAAAATAAGCTGGAGAGCTATGTCAAGTGGATTGGAGTGGGGAGAAAGCAGAGGTGAGAACAGTTATGGAGGGGCTATTACAGTTGTATAGATAATAAGAAATGAGAGGTGGAACTATGGTGGACAGTAGGGTGGTGAAAAGAAGTAATTTTTCAAATATATGATAAAAGTAAACCCTTTAGATTTTGTTTACTGAATGTCTGTGGAGTATTGTGTAAGAGAGAGAGAGGATAAATCCAAATTTCAGGCTGAGAAGAAGGCGATTCCTTTAAAAGTAGTGTGTAGAATTGGGAAGGAGTTAGAGGAGGAGATGAAGTCTACATTTTCTGTTAAAGATTAGAAGTTTATAGTAATTCAGTGAAAGGGAATTTTCACTCTGAGCTGGAAAAGTCAGGGATCATGAGAATTTGAGACATGAGGTGAGCTGGATAAAAAGACAAGACAAAATGTTATTGTTTAGAACAGTAAAGAACATCAGGCAAGTTAATCTGTATCTATTATTAACAGCAATTTTTTAATCCAAGACCACTTGAGTTTATTGAAGCAATTAATTTAGATGTTAGGTCTACACAATGCCAAACACTGGAATATTTTGTAATAACGCAATAAATTTCAAAGGTTTTGTTTATTTGTTTTATTTTTAATCCAGGAGTTTGAGATCATGTAGTAATAGCTTTAGCATTTGGCTTTCATATTAAAGCTTTTCATGTTAAGTTTTCAATCTATTAGAAGATCCATCTGAGCAAGAAAGAATATTAAATGCCATCAATTTAGCCAGAATCTCATAGGGAGATCATAAATTGCACAAAGAGAAACATTTTGGAAACTGTTATTTTCCAAGTGAAACTTTTGTTTAAGTCTGCTAGGAAAATTAAGATCACCTATAAATAAAAAGGAGATAAAAATCATTATTTTCATTTTTGAAATTACTTATCACATTTCTAAGTTATTTCTAGTGAGGAGGGAAATCTCATAAAGTTGGAGAAATAAGTGGAATAATCATAAAATAAGAAAGCAGTAAATCCTCTTTGTTTCATTTTGACACTGATAAACACTAAATCCTGGCCGGGGTGGGGGGTTGATGGGAAGTAAAACTTTTTTTGTATCAACAAGATCAACTTTGGCAAAATATCATCATTGGGGTTAGTAATGACATGACAAGGCTGATTTTAAACTTGCATTTTATTTAATGATACAGACCAAATTTTACTGTTTTGGTCAGAGAACAAAGGATCTTATGGAAACTATACACACTGTCTTCAGAAAAAACATACTTCAAATAGGCAAGAATTTGCATAAATGGATTCCTAGATAACATCCCTTGCTATAAGAACCATTCCTCTCCTGAAAGAAGCAATGCAAACAAAGCTTTTATTTGCCATTACTAGGTGAATGTAAATATGGCTATTAAGAATATATCAATCCAATGTTTTTTGTCCTTGGTAAAGTTTGACATTGTGATAATAATGATAATTCTTATAATGCTACATGTTTAAAGAAATTTGTGTTCTTTAGAAAAGCTATTTGTAGGACTGAGACATGAGATAAATTTCTAACTAATGATCCATTAATAAAACAAGACCTAATTCAGTCCACCAGGGTCCCATGTATAGCAGACATCAGGCCTGGCCTTGGAGGTTCCTGAAATGTGCCTTGATGCCCTGAAGTGGTGAAACAAACTCATGGGACACTGCAAAGTATCTTAAATGTTTTGAGAAAAACACAGCAACTTCCGTAGATAGAGTGTCAACTAGCCCAAGGTAGTTCACAGTTTCGTGTTCTGTCACTCTGTATCCTTCTCAGTGATGTCAAATTTTTGTAAAACTGGGTTTTGGCAGTAGCTGTGATGAGAATCAGTGTGGAGAAGAAAATGATGGTGTTAACTCCCAATCAGATTCCAAGAGTTAAGGAGATGTGCAGTGACCAGCAAAACACACATATCCCACTAATAAGTAACTGTGGTTGTTTTAAAATAAAATGCACACATTATTTTACCTTTAATTTATATGTATTTTTTCCAAAGGGTACTGAGTTATTAGGACAAGAATATTTATTGGGGTTTTTGTGCCTATCTAATAAATAGAACTACAAGATATTCCTTTTGGTCCATGGGCACCATGAAAATTTGCTGACACATTAAGGGTACTGTGAGCCAAAAATGTTTGGGAAGGACTGTTCTAGAGGGGAGCTAACTTGAATAATACCACATCCTTGTCTTCTAGTTGCTCAGAGAAATGTATGTACTGCAAAGCACAGTTAAGGGTAAACTAGGATATTCGTCATCATGAGGATATAGACAAAATTCAAAGAACTGGGAAATCTCAGGTGTCATTCTGTTAGAGGCAGAAAAAAAGACAGTTGAGGTGTAATAGGAGTTCAGCCTGAAGAAAAGTAAGATTTTAATAGGTGGGAAAGAGAAGCAGGGCATTCCTTTATGATGAACAGCATGAACAATGGCATAGAGCATAGATTCAACATCTTGTTTATCTGGAAAGAGTAGGGGCAAGGAGCGGCAAGAAACAGTCATGGTGAAAGAGCTGCAACTTTTTGCCATGGACAGGGAGAGGACATTGGAAGCTTCTGGGTAGGGGAGTAGTGTGATCAAAATTGTGCTCTAGAAAGCTGAGTATCATAGTGATACGAAAGATGGGTTACAGACTGGGAATTAGGGAGAGAGGGCTATTGAAGATAACTACAGCTTCCAGCTTGGATAAAACCTCTTGTTTGCACAAACTATGCTTTATTCATCTGTGTGTTGATACGACCTAGCACAAGCCTGATAATTTGAAGCAATGAATAAATTTTAGAATGTGAGCTACCTGGGGAAATAGAGAGAGAGCTCATGGTAACTATGGAGAAATCTCCCACAGTTCAGGAGAGAGGTTAAACTCATGGTGTCAATTTGGGACTCATTCACCTAGAAACGAGAGAAGGAACTGACAAAATAAAATTTCACAGGGAGCAAATATAGATTAAAAAGAGAAGAAGCCAGTGACAGATCCCTGGGGAACACCCACCACTGGGAGCAGAGGAGGAGCTGCTGGCAGAAGAGACAGGAAGGATGGAGGGGCACTGATGGGGTGAGAACCAGAGGGAGTGTTATCCCAGGAAACAAAGCAGGACAGATTTTCAAGATGGAGACAGTCGTTAGCAATATCAAGCAGATGAGTGAAAAATCTACAAGAAAGCTCATGGATGTGGTCATTTGCAGGTCCTCGGTGAACTTGGGGAGGACAAGTTCAGTAGGAGTTGTAGGCAGATGCCAGATGGCAGCAGAGGTGACCAGAGTGGTCCTTTTGGAGAAATTTGCCAGTGAGATGGATCTGGAACGGGAGCAGAAGTTTGAGCGAAAATGGATTTGACTGAGGGACCTGAAGGGTCACTCTCAAATGCATTCGAGAGGAGTGGAATACAAGCAGTTCCGTACACAAGAGAAGGAAGAGACCTTTCAGGTTTCCAATGACAGCGCAGTGGGATTAAAAACACAGTTGGTTCTTTTTGTTTTTTCCTTTCCTTCACTTCCCTCACCCTTTCCTCTCTTCCCTCTTTACCCAGAGCCTGGGAAGGGTGGGAATGAGTGGAGGGGAGAGCATGGGGCAGGAAGGTCATGCTGGAAGGGGTAAGGAAGGTGTCCACATGGAGCAAAAGTGGGGCGAGGAGGCTGCGTGTGCAGGTAGGGGAGGCAGCCCAGCGAATCGGGGGTCTAGGTGTGGTCAGAGGACGGTTTCGCAGGCTGGTGGGGACCGCAAGGGTGTCAAGCCAGCGGGCAGAGGACGGCACGTGTGGAGAGGTGAGACAGTGACGGCATGGGAAATTTCTTACATAATGCAGGAGATCAACCAAATGACTAAATATATGAAGACTATGGGGGCTGGATTGCTCGCTGGTGGGGAAGGAAGTTACAAGTATGTAACTGGATGAATTTAGAACAAACTCTGAGGTTTGGGATTGGAATTTAAGATATCAGAGTGAGCTCATGGATTTCTATATATATAAGTATATATCAAAACAAACACAGCTACAAGGGAGTGTGTGTATTACATAATAACACACACACACACGTTTCCCAAGGCCTACTGAGGGAGTTGAAGAGGCCTTGGGGACAGCAACATTCCAATAGCAATGAACATTTAGCATAAACTTGCTTTTCAGTAGCATTCTTTAACAAAAGAAACCAGGAAAAATGGCTAATTCCAGGGCTTGTGGCAGGGAAATACAAGATGAGACCAGCATCTCTTCTTGTGCCAGAAAGTAAGGAAGTGCTCACGGGAGGCCCAGCAAGGGGACACAGAAGCCAGTCTGAAGTTGCTTCCATTGGCCGACATGATGACAAGTTGAAATCAATATAATAATAAAAGATTATGCCCACTGAATAAAATAGGAAGCCATGAGTCTGTTCAAAAAAATAGATAAATTAATTGATAGAAAGTTTGATGAGGCACAGGGTATTTATAGAGTTTGATAGTATTTCCCACAATTTTCTCACTAACTACAAAGGAACAAAGAGTAACTTTACAAAGAGAAGCCTGGATAACACCCCTATAATCAAGCAATCCAACTAAGCATCGTCAGTAACAGATTGAAACCTTGTGCCGCCTGATAGACAGTGCTGAGAATTTCTGCTAAAGATGCTTGAGAGTGAATGATTTCAGTTGCTAATTCATGTCTGATTCTTTGTGATCCCATGGACTGCAGCACGCCAGGATTCCCTGTCCATCACCAACTCCCAAGCTCAAACTCATGTCCATTGAGTCAGTGATGCTATCCAACCATCTTATCCTCTGTCATCCCCTTCTCCTGCTACCTTCAATCTTTCCCAGCATGAGGGTCTTTTTCTGTGAATCAGTTCTTCGGATCAGGTGGCCAAAGTATTGGATTTTCAGCTTTAGCATCAGTCCTTCCAATGAATATTCAGGACTTATTTCCTTCATGATAGACTGGTTGGATTTCCTCGCAGTCTAAGGGACTCTCAAGAGTCTTCTCCAACACCACGGTTCAAAAGCATCAATTCTTCAGTGCTCAGCTTTCTTTATAGTCCAACTCTCACATCCATACATGACTACCGGAAAAACTATAGCTTTGACTAGATGGCTTTGTTGGCAAAGTAATGTCTCTGCTTTTTAATACGCAGTCTAGGTCAGTCATAGCTTTTCTTCCAAGGAGCAAGTGTCTTTTCATTTCATGGCTGCAGTCACCATCTGCGGTGATTTTGGAGCCCCCCAGAATAAAGCCTGCCACTGTTTCCATTGTTTCCCCATCTATTTGCCATGAAGTGATTGGACTGGATGCCATGATCTTAGTTTTCTGAATGTTGAGTTTTAAGCCAACTTTTTCACTTTCCTCTCTCACTTTCATCAAGAGGCTCTTTATTTCCTCTTCACTTTCTGCCATAAGGGTGCTGCCATCTGCATATCTGAGGTTATTGATATTTCTCCCAGCAATCTTGATTCCAGCTTGTGCTTCATCCAGTCTGGCATTTCACATGATGTACTCTGCATATAAGTTAAATAAACAGGGTGACAATATACAGCCTTGACGTACTCCTTTCCTGATTTGGAACCAGTCTGTGGTTCTATGTGCAGTTCTAACTGTTGCTTCTTGAGCTGTATACAGATTTCTCAGGAGGCAGGTCAGGTGGTCTGGTATTCCCATCTCTTGAAGAATTTCCCACAGTTTGTTGTGATCCACACGGTCAAAGGCTTTGGCGTAGTCAATAAAACAGAAGTAGATGTTTTTTCTGGAATTCTCTTGCTTTTTTGATGAGCCAGTGCAAATTCGAACTCTGCATTCAAATGGGTATATCTTTCCTTTTCCATTTGCCTTTCACTTCTCTTCTTTTCTCAGCCATTTGTAAGCCCTCCTCAAACAACTATTTTGACTCTTTTCATTTCTTTTTCTTGGGGATGGTCTTGATCACTGCCTCCTGTACAATGTCACAAACCTCCATCCATAGTTCTTCATGCATTCTATCAGATCTAATCCCTTGAATCTTTGTCACTTCCACTGTATAATCATAAGGGGTTTGATTTAGGTCATACCTGAATGGTCTAGTGGTTTTCCCTACTTTCTTCAATTTAAGTCTGAATTTGGCAATAAGGAGTTCATGATCTGAACCAGTCAGCTTCCAGTCTTGCTTTTGCTGACTGTACAGAGCTTCTCCATCTTTGGTTGCATAGAATATAATCAGTCTGATTTCAGCATTGGCCATTTGGTGATGTCCATGTGTAGAATCTTCTCTTGTGTTGTTGGAAGAGGGTGTTTGCTATGACCAGTGTGTTCTCTTGGCGAAACTCTATTAGCCTTTGCCCTGCTTCATTCTGTACTCCAAGGCCAAATTTGCCTGTTACTCCAGGTGTTTCTTGACTTCCTACTTTTGCATTCCAGCCCCCTATAATGAAAAGGACATCTTTTTTGGGTGTTAGTTCTAAAAGGTCTTGTAGGTCTTCATAGAACCATTCAACTTCAGCTTCTTCAGCATTACTGGTCTGGGCATAGACTTGGATTACTGTGATATTGAATGGTTGCCTTGGAAATGAACAGAGATCATTCTATCCTTTTTGAGATTGCATCCAAGTACTGGATTTCAGATTCTTTTGTTGACTATGATAGCTACTCCATTTCTTCTAAGGGATTCTTGCCCACAGTAGTAGACACAATGGTCATTTGAGTTAAATTCACCCATTCTAGTCCATTTTAGTTCACTGATTCCTAAAATGTCAATGTTTACTCCTGCCATCTCCTGTTTGACCACTTCCAATTTGCCTTGATTCATGAACCTAACATTCCAGGTTCCTATGCAATATTGCTCTTTACAGCATCGGACTTTACTTCCATCACCAGTCACATCCACAACTGGGTGTTGTTTTTGCTTTGGTTCCATCTCTTCATTCTTTTTGGAGTATTTCTCCACCAATCTCCAGTAGCATATTGGCATCTACCAACCTGGGGGGTTCATCTTTCAGTGTCCTATTTTTTTGCATTTTCATACTGTTCTTGGGGTTCTCAAGGCAAGGATACTAAAGTGGTTTGCCATTCCCTTCTCCAGTGGACCATGTTTAAAGATGCTTAAATTCAATCTAATCATCAGGAAACATCAGCAAACTCGAATCAAGGCACATTCTTCAAAATAACCTCCCTGCAATTTTCAAACACAGCAAAATCTTCAAACATGTCATGAAAGTTGGAAAGGCTACAGAACTATTCCAGACTGAATGAGACTAAAGAGACACAATAGAATATAATGTGTGTATCTAAACTGGATCTGTATGCTGTAAAGGACGCTGTTGAGACAACTGGCTAAACCTGAATGGGGTCTGAAGATTAGATGGTGTAATGAACCAATGTGAATTTCCTCATTTTGATAGTTGTGTCCTGTTTATCTAGGACAATGTCCTTGTTTGTAGGAACACACATAAAAGTTAAGGGGAAGATGGTAAGATGAGAGTAAGGCTAGCATCGTACCCCCAACTGGTCCAGAAGAAAAAGAAGGTCTTTGTCCTGTGCAGTTGATCCATGAACAACACAGATTTGAACTCTGCTGGTCCACTTACATGTGTTTCTCACTAAATATGTACTAGAGTACTACACATCTTCCTCTATGTAAAAAGACAGGGGCTTGGGTCCATGAAGATTGGACTTTTACTCTCAATGAGACGTAATGATTCTCAATCTCAATGAGGTACTGACTCTCAACAGCTTTAGATTATGCATTTGTGTTTTCCCAGCATTAATGCAACTAACATTTAGCATGTCTTTAATTACAAGAAGTTTATGGCATCTCCATAGAACTAATTTCAGATTCTACAGCCTCAGGATACTGCAAACATGTTTAGAATGTGTTTTCTTTAAGTACTGAATTCAGTCAGACTATTCCAGAGAACAAACTACCACTCTAATCTGTGTTGGGTATTTGTAGGCTGTTTCTTTTATTATCCGATGATAATGATGATAACATTCTGGACCACCAGGGGCTTCAGAGGATCTGCCCACCCTTCCTCTTCTTCCTTATACCAACCCATGATGAATACCAAATTCCTCTATTTTGGTTAGCTTTTGTATTACTCAGTGTTCTCCAGAGAAAAAGAACCAAAAAGGCATGTGTTTGTGTGTCTGTGTTTATTACAAGGCATTGGCTCATGTGATAATGGAGGCTAAGAATTCACAAGATCTGCAGTCAGGAATCTGGAGTCCCCAGTACAGTGGATGGTTTAAGTTATAGTTCTAGTCCAGAGGACTGAGATCCAGGAGAGCCAGATGTGTAGTTCTATCCTGAAATATTGGCTCTTCTTGAGACTCAAGAAGTTCCTGGTAGTCCAGTAGCTAAGACTTCCCTGGTAGTTCAGTGGCTAAGACACCACACTCCCAATGCAGGGGACCCAGGTTCAATCCCTGGTCAGGGAACTAGATCCCACATGCCACAACTAAAGATCCCTTGTAACACAACTAAGACCCTTTGCAGCCAAATAAATAAATAATAAATTAAAAAAAAAGATATCCCTTCTTATTTGTAGGAAGATCAGCCCTTTTGTTCAGGCCTTCATCCTGATTGGATGAGGGCCCCCATATTGAGGAAGGCAATCTGCTTTACTCTATCAAGTTACATGTTAATTTTATCCAGTGAAAGTGAAGTCACTCAGTCGTGTCTGACTCTTTGTGACCCCATAGACTGTAGCCTACCAGGCTTTTCCCTCCATGGGATTCTCCAGGCAAGAGTACTGGAGTGGGTTGCCATTTTCCTTCTCCAGAGGATCTTCTCGACCCAGGGATTGAACCCAGGTCTCCCACGTTCCAGGTAGATGCTTAAACCTCTGAGCCACCAGGGACTCCATAATTTTTTATCCAGGAACACCCTCAAAAGAAACACCCAAAATAATGTTCGACCTTATACGTGGGCACCCTGTGGTCTAGTCAAATTGACAAATAAAATTAACCACTACTGCTTTATTATATACAGTAAGATTCATGAATTTTAAATGAGCAGTTCAATGGACTTTGACAAATATATAAGTAGTATAGCAACTACCACAATCATGATACAAAGCATTTTCGTCAGCTCAGTATGCTTCCTTGTGCCCCTTGCACTAATCCCTTGCTCCCAAGCCCTGCCTCTGACAACCATTGACCTGCTTTCAATCACTATACCTTTGCCTTTTCTAGAGTTACATAGCAGTGGAATCACATAGGATGTAGTCTTTTAGGTCTGGCCTTTTCACTTAGCGTAATGCATAATGATTTATTCATATTGTTAAGCATATCAGTAGTTCAGGTGTTTTGATTGCTGTGTAGTGAGCTATCCCTTGTATGGATACACCACAATTTGTTTGTCCAATTCATTCACTGAAAGACAATGGGTTGTTTCTAGTTGTTGGTAATTACTAATAGACCTGCTATGAACATTTGTATATAGGTCTTTGTATGTAAGTTTTCACTTCTCTAAGTACCCCGGAGTGGGACTGCTGGGTCATATGGAGAGCATGTATCTAAGCTGCCAAAATGTTTTTCAGAGTGGTTTTTATCATGTTGCATTCCCACCTGCAGTGCATGAGAGTTCTAGTTGCTAAGTATATCCTAGTTAACAGTACTTCAGGAGCACCCATGAAGAAAGTGTAAGGAGGAACAGAAGGAGAGAAACTGGATGCTCTAGAAACTAACTAAGCTACTTTAACTGAGAAAACTTCAGAGTGTAGATACTTGAGGCAAAAGTAAGAAGGAAAAAAATGATGGGAAAGAGGCAATTATCACTTAAAATGTAGTGTATATTTGCTGAAACAACAGGAATTACAGGTTGTGAAAATGGCCTGTGGCAGAGAGAGTCAGAAGAAAAATAACTCTTATTCAGTGAATGAGGCAACAGTTAGGAAAAACAGGCCTGGTGACTGAAGAGAGAGAAAAGTGTTCAATAGAGGACATTTCCTCCCCTTGTTTATCCTGTTGGTCTACCTGCAGTGTGCCCTTGTTATTGAGGAACAGTTTATGTTTTTACTATTAATTAAGTATAAATATACATATAAGACTCATCTGCACGAGGGCATATAGCATAACACAGTGTCTCTGAAGCCTTAATATGCTTGGGAATCACCTGGGCATCTTATTAAATGTAGCATCTAATTCAGTAGGTCCAGGGCAGGGTCTGAACTTCTGCATTTCTAATGAGGTTCTATGTGGGGACAACACTGTGAGGCTGCAGACCGCAGGCTAGTGGTTATGAGTGTAGACTTTGGAGCCAAACTGCACAGGTTCAAATCCTACCTCTGTCACTTAGAGCTGTGAAACCAGGTCACACTTCTTAGCCCCTCTCCCTCAACTTTCGCATCTGTAAAATGGAGATGACAGCAGTGCACAATACCTCACAGAGGCATTTTGAAGACTACACACGTTACTATATGTCAGCACTTAGACCAACGCCAGGCACATAGGAGGTGCCAGACCATATTCCTTTAGTGTTCAACAGGTTCCACTGACCCAGGCAGCAAGGTGTCTAACTGCTTTAAACCACGCTGATTAGGTCCTGCCCGGTGTTTTAGTTCCTCCTGGGTCCTGTGACATACTTCTGGTGGCAGCCACTGGTTCTACTAGTGGTGCTAATTAAGAAGCCCATTCAGAGTCACTAGGCTGAGATTGTCCCAGAAAAGGAAAATCCACTGAACAGATTTCAAAGAGAGAGAGACTGACCATTCAATGTGTTTTACCTGGTGGATATGTCACCGGGTTCAGCCCCATGGGGCGACCAGGGCCTCCACACAATAGATATTTCTACAGGCTGGACTATTGCTGGGATGGTGCTCAGAGAGTGTGTTTGAAAGAATTTCCAGCCTAACCTGAGGGCACAGCTGCTAGCTAAGATTGCTGCACCCGGTGCCCTTCCCTCCAGGAGAAGCAGGCAGTCACTCGGCCACACCAGCCAGTGAACAGACTCTCTATTGCTGTTTGCATCCTGCCCCTTTAATCTGCCGCCAGCACCCCTGTGGACAGCCTAATTGGTCCTCTGGATCCAGCCCTCTTTGGCCTGTCAGCTCAGCTCTGTGTTCATGGCCTGCTTTCATCTCCCGGCTTGCTTGGCACATTGCTCTATTCTGGTCGCTTTCTGATACTAAAACGCAGCTTACAGAGCTTGGATGATCTTCATACCATTTCTGCCTCCCCGTTAGTAACCGTGCTAGAAAAACAGCTGTTAATCTCAATTAAGTTTTGATTGCTAATTAGCAGCTACCTGTCAGGATCAAGCCGTTCTCTTCCCGGTCCCTGTAGCTATTTCTCATGCAACTGGTACAATTGGTTTCCATGAGAACCATTTAGCTAGACACCTTCTTGACCAAAACGGCCACATCTTCTGCGGCTTTTGTAATATCTTTCCAGTAAGCTCTGAGGTTCCTTGTCTACTTCCTGCTCCCTGGTTTTCTTAATTTCATTGTTCAGCTAGTTTTCAATGGAAGCCACTCCATTTCTATTGCCAGTGTGTCTTGGAAAGGAAATCAGGGGATTAACAAGACCATTCATTGAAGTCAGGTTAAAATTTAAAATTTTGTCTTAAAACTTCCATTCTCTAGTTCTGCATGTAAGATGCCTGGAGGGTGCCACTCCATCCTAACAGATAAAAAGTTGATCAAACTGAAAAGCCAACAAATTGGAAGATTTGATTCTTTGAAACTATTCTTTTTATCACTTCCAGGGAACCATAGAGGAAGTAGAGACATGTGCTTCACTTTTTAATGATTTCCTTTGTGATTTCTTCACAATAATTTATGCTTAAAGAGGACACTTCACCCTATATTTACCTCTAGCATTTAATAGGTGAAAGGTCACTCATGGCAATTTATTTTAGGCTGATAATTTAACTTTGTTTCTCCCAATAGTTAACCATCTGTCCCAGAACCATTTTTTCAATAATGAATCTTTTTCTCACTGATTTGTGATACTGTCTTTAATATATACTAAGTCAGCATCTATACTGGGGTCGATTTCTGGGCCATCAAATCCATTACATGGATCTGCCTGCCAATTCTTTTGTCAGTAGTACACTGCTTTAATCATTGACGTTGCATTATCTGGTAGGGCAAGTTCTCTTTTGTTAGTCTTTACTTGCAATATATTCTTAGCTATTTTTGCCTTTTATTTTAAAAATTCCTTTGTCAGACTCTCCTCCCCCATGTAGTATTTCCAAGAGGACTTCATACAACTACTAAGAATTTTCTGAAATACTGGCATCACTTTTCCAGTGCAAAAACACTGTATCAATTTATTTAAGGCTTCTTTTACATATCTCAAATTTTCGCAGTGTTCTACAAACAGTCACATACTTTCCTAGGCATTTTATCTTTTCTGTTGAAATTATGAAGTGGAAATTTATTTTTCATTACAGTTTCTTATTCCCATTATGAGAGAGATTTGGGGGTGGAGTAGGGGGGGATATTTGCAGTAAGAGAATTCAATGTGAATTGGGGGTTTTGGCTCCTGAATGTGGGTGTTTATCTTGGATTTCAATATGTTTGAATTAATGGCAGTGCTTGGTGGCTCTTGACTAAAAACTCATAATAATATGCTTGCATTATGCTGGATTTTCACAATAAAACAAAAAGAATGTTAAAAATCTAATAACAAAAATGTAATTCAGAGTTAAGCTGCTCTTCAGTAGCCAGGGACAATGGAGTGCATCAAGCATACAATTAAGCAGATACCTTCTTTTTCATTTTATCCAAGGCCAGTTCACTTAGCGCCTGAGTATTGCTAGAATATGTCAGCCCCTTAATAATATTTTTTAATTTAGTTGATATTCCCAAATGATCTTTCCAATTTTGAATGATGTTTTGTACGTTGCCTTTAGTTCACAAAGCAGATG